>NW_010526547.1:0-23023 GCF_000687285.1 Phaethon lepturus
GATTCTCCTTAGCCCTCCTTGTGTTGCTAATATGTTTATAGAAATGTCCTGCCAGAAGGCAAGGAAATGGGACTGGGCTCCGCACTGTGGCTATGTGGCTGCTGGCTCAGGGCTGGTACATTTGATTGTTGAAATAATAATAGGGTTTGCTTGTCTCTACCTGCCAAAGACCCTTTTTACAGACCGTGGCCCTAATATTTGAGCCTCAGAGCTATGCACTCCTGGCACTTGTTGTCTCTAGCTCATCCATCTGTTATTTTCATCTGCTCTTCTTTTTCTTTCAGATTTGCAACTTATGTTCTGAAATGTAATTCAGATCTCATTGCACCATTTTTGTCTTTCTTTATGCAGCCTATTTAGTGTGGAAACCTGAAGGTTTTGTGCTAAGTAGTTGTTTAGCTTCTAGGCTAATGAATTTCCCCTAAATGAAAGAGGATTTTCCTAAAAAACTTGTCTGTCTTTTCTGAACTTCCTTCTCAATGGATTCACTTCAGAGTTTTCTTTTTTTTGCTAATTAATTCAATTGACATTTATTTTTCTTCAAAGAGCCCCATGTCTGGTTATCAAAGAAGCAAACAGAGTGCAATGAAGTACATTTCTAAGGAATTTAGATTTGGTGAATATATGGACAACAACTTTCACAGCTGTTTTTTGAGAACAATCCCTATTCTGACCACAAAGCCAAGTTTTTCTCACGGGCGTTGCTGTAGTTCCATCGCATATTTTAAACAGGTACCCACAAAACCACTCTTTCGAGGAGGAAAGGTTTGATACTTTCTCTTCAAGTGTAACAGTCATCAAATATGTGGTAATAAGCACAATATTTTTCCCAGGGGTAGTAAAATATCTGAAGCAAAATGTTTGTTCATGAGCAGTCAACCTAGGGACATACTGACAGTGTGTGCATTGCTCATATGTGCAACATAAAGAAAGGATTTGACAAACTTTGATGTGCAGATTGCTCAGTATTAAAAGAAACAAATAGGTTAAGTATTGCATATGTGCAATGTAAAGCTTCTGGTCTGGATGCAAATTTCTTGAAGGTCTCCCTACCCATGATCGTATGTTCCACAGATGAGTTCAGTACCCAACTGAATGACGAATCAGGCTCAATGGGTTGCTCTTGCAGCATTTGCTCCCACCAACAACTTCTGCTCTGCATTGGGAGATTCAGCCGTGGTTGGATAAGTCCTGGTGACTTCAGTGGAAATTTGCAGGGAGTTCATCAGTACAAACCTTAACTACTGGAGCAGAGACTTAGTGGAGCAACTTGTCAAAAATGGACATTACTCCTGGTAAACTCACTGCCCTAAGAGCAAGTCACAAGGGGTGTGTATGACTTAGGGTGTATGTCTTGGGTTTCCCACAGCAGCAAGGTGAATTACAACCTGCAAGCAGTGGTGGCAGATTTGTCCTCTTAAATCCCTGCTATTTGGCTAAAAGCTAGGCATGTAGCTGGAGTGTCTTCCAGCAGGGAGAGAGCACTGGGCAGACAGAGGGTGAATCCCTCCATCCTAAACCACAAACAGTCCCACCAAGGTATCAGTTTGTTGGAGTTACCTACCAACAGATGTAACTATGATTAAAACATTGTGCTTGTTGCAAGATGCTAAATAAAACCAGCCATTTATATAAAACCAATCCATTTTAGTATAATAAAATACATATCAGGTATGGGATATTTTATGAAAATGTTTAATTCAACTGTTTCTTTGGAATGTAGTAGTCATAGTTTGGAAATTTAAGTTACAGTTCAGTTCTATGTGATTTTTTTTTAATGCTACTCAGTGTCTGAGAATACAAATGTCATTTAAAGTTAAGGCTTCACTGTTCATTTTGAAACAACAATTTACAAGTGTCATATTGTCATAGAAAATAAAAATTTCTGTAAAAAAAATTTGCACAAAGTTTTATGATGGTACAAAACATGAAGCAATAATATACCAGTAAAATGAAATCATTTTACTACAGAAGATTTTTATAGTTTTTCAATAAAGAAAAAATATGTTATTTTACACTTTAAAAATTATGAAACAATCTAAAACAATATAAACTGAACATTTTGTAACACTGCCTTTACAAATTAATAACTTTATAAACATATAATTTTTTTAAATATATTTATCAGTGCAAGATACTTTTCAATGTAAAGTTGCAGTATCATTTTTCCTTTATTGAAGGGCAACTTTCGCTCTATTACCTTCAGAGAAATCAAATCTTCAGTGCTAGATCCTCATTATCATAGAAAATTCTGAAGACAACAAAGGAGATATATTTCTTTTTACGTTCACTATTCTCCATATGTTAAAAGAAGAAAAAACCTACTACCACCAGCTTTACTTTTCACATAGATCAAGACCAACAGCTGGTCCAGAATCTATTGAAATCCATGGGCATATTTCAAAAGGTTTTGGGCTTAGGCTCCCCAATGGGATTTTCTCTTCAAGGCAATACACGCATGTAACTCTCAGTCAGGTTAGTGGACTAGAAGTTTTTTTCAGCTATGGAGAACAGACCCTAACGCTTGAATCACATGGTGGTAGTGTGCTGAAAATGGTTTTGAAAAAATCCACTTTTTCTTTGGGTTAGTTAGCTAGCTGCTGCGGTACTATTATGGCCAAATCACCACTGTTGGATACAAATGAAAATTCTACCTCTGACAAAGTAAATTTGTCATTTGGGACATTTCAGGGACTAACTTTTAGGTCTAACATTCAGGCCTCAGGTGCTCTGTCTTGCTTTCTGGAGGACCCAATTCTAGAGCTCAGGGAGGTAACTCTTCCAATTTAGGCATCTAAATGAGTGTCTGAATATTCACTGTAGTCTCTGCCTTTAGGACTCCTTTGAAGTAGCAACTGTCCACTCTTTTTTCTATTGTGTCTTCCTTTAAAATATTTTCGATTTCCAAACTCACATTTTTACCTCCAGTCTCCCTCCCTTTTCTTCAATTTCTTGATTACTGCTGGAGTTTCTACAGGTTTTTCTGTTTTATGGTTTGTATTGGTGAAATGATATGCTCCAAAACATTTAATTGATAAATAGGGGTGGATTCTGTTGCTCTAGTGATTCAAGGATGAATTAGCCCTTCTTTAGTCCTAATCCTGGACAGGACAGGTTACTTCATTGCTCTACTACAAAAGCAATTTTGATAAAGACTAAGTCAGAAAGTCGCAATCACTTCCCTGACTCTGCTCAGAGAATTCAGTGAGGAAAAACATGAGTTCAGCACTTTGCAGGATATTCCTTTCCCCGTGTTTGCACTGGTTTTACCTGCTGGTTGGTAGATGCCCAGGGGAAGGTTAAAGCTGCCTTCTTCAACTGCTTCCCCAGTTAAGGCTCTGCTGTGTGCAAGTTGTGCGACCGCAGAAAACTGAGGGGTTCCCCTTGCGCCTGCAGGAGGCGAATGATCTCTCTGGTCCCTCCTATGGGGTGGGACTCTCTATGGTCTTCCTATGGACCCCCGAGGGCAACAAAATCTCGTTTCTTTTTACCCTGTTGGACCAGCTGCATAGGCTGTTGAATATTATTTGTCCAATAGCATTTGTCCTAAAATATTAAAAAATTGCCACATAATTGTCAAACACATTTTCCCGACAGCTTACACTACTCAGCTCACTGAATCCATCACAATCTGCACTTCTGGTCAGACGGAAACCTCCTGGCGTGAAATGCCAACTGGATATAACCGGATGGTAAGAACATACCCTACATACACTGTGGGATTTTATTCTGCCCTCAGTACCCATGCGTAAGCCCAATTAGCATTGATTAGCATGAAAATACACATTTACTCAGAGAACAGAACTCTGGGTTCAGGTAGGGGCAAGAGGAGGAAAGTTTCTCATTTTAAAGGCAATCTTTCAGTAAGCGAATTATTTTCCCTAGCGTAATTAACAGGCAAGCTGTTCAGGAAAAAAGACATGTTTCATGACTTCAGGAAAAAAGATACTGTCACTTTATGCTGTTAAGAAGAAACCCAAAGTTCGACTTTGGAGGGTAAAGTTAAGAATTTTCCCTTATTTTTTAACACAAACTCTAATAAATCCTTTGCCATTACCAGCAAGTTAAAGCTGCAGTTTTCTTTCCTTGGCAATGGCAAATGCTTATGCAATCTACTCAGAGAGAGAAAGAGAGAGAGGAAGAGAAGAGAAGAGAAAGGGAAAGAGATTTTACATTTGAAAATACATTCTATATGAAAGAACAATAAAAGGGGATATTGCAGCTTTATACAAAAGGGTCAAGAGACATGAAGTTGAAATACAGAAAGCAGAACAATCGAGCCAGGTTGTCAAATCTGATTAGCCCTTGCCTTGCTGCGGCTACTTTCTTACACTAAAATATACTTTTCTTTTAGTCAGTGAGCCATCAGAGTATGATTAAAGACAAGGGCATAACTGCAGAGAAGCAGAGCTGTAGTTAATGTTAACACAATGAGAAGCAGTACAAACAAAAAGGCACTTGAGAGGACATACACTAGCCAGTGCCAAGGACTTTTTTGTTTAGTTTTTAGGCAGTACACTCGGTTACCAGTTGTGTCTGATGATGGCACATACTCTTTTATGGAGTTCACAAGCACAAAATTTAGTACAACACTGAAAAACATCGATAAAATTTGACTGTATTGCTTCGTAAACAGAGCTGACACACTATATCGGTACTGATGCAGCAGTACTTTCAAAAACATCCTAACCCTTCTTTGCCTATGCACAACACGAGCAATTATACACAAATACAGGTGCAGGAGTCCACTAAATTGCTGTTACTCCAATATTTTCTGGGCACTGAGCTACAGACAGCATGTCCATCCAAAGGACCCCACTGAATACATTTTGTGACAGCATCTTGGATTTTGCACAGTAAAAAAAAAATTATCCATTAACAGAAAAGAAAAGAGAGGGAGAGAAAGAAAGGCAAAATGAACTATAAGTCAATCATACTTGGTCTCAACACCAGCATTTGATTATTTCAAATAAAACCAACAGAAAAAGCAGACTGTACATGATTCAGATTGTTAACACAGATTGTTGTCCATGTTTATCAGTTACACACTCATTGAAGCTCCTGAGAAAAGCTTGGCTCAGTGTCATCAATGCACTTTTCAGCCTGTACAGTAAAAGAAGATCAACAGTTCCCCAGCACGACCGAGCTATGTCCTTCCATCCCGATTCTCTGAAACTTCTCCAGTCGCTTTATACCTTCATGCTTCCGAGTATGAATTCTGTGTGTTTAGTTTATCTTTTTTCAGTTTTACACCATCGACCAGTTCAAAATTGTAATTCTCCAGTGCAGACAAGTTCCTCTCTGACATCCCATTGTGCCAACAGGCACAGTACAGGACAACTCCGCAGATGGCTCCTAAAAGCACCCCAAGTGCACTCATGGCTATGATGGTAATAAGGATCGGATCTAGGGTCTTCAGGACGTTGCCTGGTTTCCTGGAGATGTTATCATCATAGTGCTCGCCTGTATGGTATGGAGGCGTAAACCCTGAAATGGAGTAAAGGATTGCAAAATTTTCAGACCTGATTCTAGCTAGAACAGTGTTTGATGAGTTGAAATTTGGAGAAAGGGCATCACATAAGTTGTTTTTGACATAAGTTGCTACATAATTTGAAAATCCAGCTTCTTGGAGATAGCATAAATAGCTGAAAACTGTAATGTGGTCCAAATAGTTATTTATTTTTTTCATACTGTTCTCCAATCCTTGAATATGCTGCATATTAGTAGGGGTCTGATCCTGCCTTGGATCAAGTGGGAGTCTTGGGAATGAATAACCAGACCTTTTGATTATATTTTGACAGCCTGCAGTATTTAGCTCAAAAATGTTAATTAAATCTTATTCAGCTCAGTGAGAATGTTTATAGCCTTAGACATCAGTTGGGAATCTCCAGCCATTTTGCATCCATTTCCACTTCCCTGACTTCAGGATTGGACCTTGAAATGGAAATAGTGACAGAACTGACACAGAAGAGCACTCTGCCCCCTTGTGTAAAATATTTACTGGGTATCATTATGTTTTCCTTCAACCCCTTCAGTTTATGAAAGAGATCCAATAAGCTTTCAAATCCTGCTAATTGTTGCAGGAAAAGCCAAAAAATCTTTTTGGACAAAGCTTGCTTTCACTGAAATCAATGATAACAATCCTGTTGACTGTAACAGAAAAAAATTAAGCTCATTGGCTGAAAAATGCAAGTATATTTTATTATTGGGACAATATGACAATTATGAGCCATTTAATGATCCATTTACAGCTATCATCATTGAAAATGATAATACTTTGGTAGACTGGTCATAAAATGACATTTTCAGCCAGGTCTGAGAAACAATTATCCTGAAGAGTTTTGAGCCTAATTACCTAGACACTGCGTGAGTCATAAATTGTAAGATATAAAGATAGCTGTTTCTTCAGCTGTGGACAAGCCTTCTAGATAACAAAATATTAAGGAGCTATAGTGTGCATGCATATATATGTATACAATGTAAAAAATTATGTATATAAAATTTGAAAGGTTTGAGATGAGACAGCTATAAATAATACGAAGTCCATAAGATTATATGACATAGAAGAATAAAGCTATTAAATCCTAATAAATTTAAGTCTTCTTAACATCTGATCTAGATAAATCAAATAACTTTAATACAATATGCAGTTAGAGAATTAATCTATAAATAAATAAACAGAATACACAAATTCACATGAAAATGCACTTTAAAATTCATTCCCTTTTAACAATAACGTAATTTTTACCTGTTTGATTACTTTCTGGGTCTTCTTCTTCATCTATTTCATTCTCCACATCAGTTGATTCTAATGAAGCAAAGAGAATTGACATTGATTATTAGGGTTACAAACACTGATTGACTATCATGCTGGCAATAATGGTATAGCAGATTTTCCTGTGTCAGAGCATCATTATGTCAGCTTGACAAAACTGTTCATTATGATGGGCTCTGAAAATAAATGGAGAAAAAAGAAAGATTTAAAAACTCCTCTCTGCCTAGTCTTGGCATCGTTTTAGTTACCAGCAGGGGTTTCCCATGCCTGGGAAAGAGAAATCAGTGTGATGAATTAGCATCTCATTTATTCTATTTACAATTTTGGAGTCCAATTCCATAACACTTCATCAGCGTAGGCATAGTTAATCACAATAATAGTTTCACTGACTGCAGTGAGACCACTTGTGTTTGGGCTTCAGACTGAGCTTTTGGCTTTAGTTCCCATAGGCCAAAATCTTTGCTCAGCATTTGGTTTGAACAACCAAAACATATGGAGATAGGAAAGAAGTTAGTTACTTTCTCATTCTGGAGTCAGGTAAATACCATCGCTGTGGTCCCAGCAGCCTTCTTGGCACTGAGAACACTGCAGGAGGACCAAGCAGTGCATCCTGCCTCTCTTTCCTCCTAACTGTCACTCTGGTGGCATATGATGAACCCCAGGAGATGGACTGTGTGATAAAAAGAGATTGTACAGCCTTCTCATCCTGCAGTGAATTTACCATGTAGCTGAAGTCTGTCATGTTACCCTCAAAAGGATATTAGCTACAAAAGGTGAGAAACACCCTCTCTTATTGCTCTCAGTTGTGTTGCCAACTCGCATGGCAAAAGTTTATATTTCTAGCTGAGGGTTCTCAGTTCTATTTCCTCTCCTACATAAAGTCATTGCTTCACCTCCGTTGTGAAGGACAGGTTCACTAGCTTGTGTTTATCTGGGGTTGCTGCTGCCAAATTACGTGCGGTATGCAATGCACATATGATCAGCAGTGACTGGAATAACTCAAGACTGGCCAGAAGTAAAAGGACACAAATAGCATCTCAGGAATAGCCTTTCTCAGATGTGGAAAAGGCCATGTTCTAACATTACTTCGTGTCCCATGTGTCTGGGAACTGATGACTACAGCAAATGAGTCACAGCAAACTCAGAATTACAGGAGAGCAGAGGACAGAGGAGAGGCCATTTCACTCTATCTGTGTACCCTGTAAGGGTGTACTGGTCCTCTGAAATAGAATTCAAGTAGGCTTGGTAGTAAGGGATCTAAAAAGCGTGAATAAATAAAAATTGGATTTTGAGGATTAGATAAAACAGGGAAGAGCATTATGAAAAGCAGAGATATTTGAAGAGGGCAGCAATCTAAAATATAGCGAGAGACGTGAGAATGTGAACATGCTGTCACCCATGTCAGCAGGATGCCAGTTCTGATCCAAAAGACTGCAGTTGCTGCAGTACTGAGGTGACATCAGTGGCACTTACTATGAATAAAGCTATGGGCCAGATCAGGATGTTTTCAGTGCAAAACTTCCTATATAGTCAATAACTATCTGTCCCTTTCTCACAGATAGAAACAGCTATCAAAACAAAATAAATAATATTTTGGATAAGATTTCTGTATGTTCTTGCTATTCGTACTTACTTCGGCAATCCTCTTGTGCTACATGATTGTCAATTTTAATATCATCCACAGCAATTCCTCCAGTTCCTTTTCCAATTTCTCCCTCAATGACCACCTGGCAAAATAAGATAATGTTCACATTGTCTTCCTGTTAATACACAATTGCAGCATTCAGGATATCTTAATTAGTTGTTAACACACATCTGCACTTGTCATGATGCCACATCCGCATGTACTTTGATTGTGGTCTGCCAATCTGCACTGCATGCCTTTATGAACTTATATATGCAAATGTGAATTTATATAATGTCAATAACTTCATTAAAGACTTTTACATCAGCAGCAAAACTGTGGCAAGGATGCAGTTTTGTGACAGATGAGAAATGATTTCTAAACTATTTATTTGGACTTCAATAACGAATTCCTTGTATCACTCATCTGAGGCATCGTGAAATGCACCACTATTATTACTGCCACAGCAACAGCACCTCACCTGTAGGTATAATACTGTTTACATAAATCCTTCAGCGATATTTTCTGCCACGGTGTATAAAACATGACCAGCAAGGTCTTACTGGCCTCGGCTCTGTTAGTTCAGCGAGGAGCAGCCAAGCTCACCTGATAGTGTTTCACAGACTTGTGAAGAAGAACACGTCCTTCCTTCCAGAAGTTTGCCTGGTGCCCGCTCAGGGTCCACAGCACCTGGTCGTACTCGTCTGGCTTTTGGTACCGCAGTTTGATCTTCAGGGTGCCGACGTGTGCGCCGGACATGTGGTACCAGAAAGTCATGCAGTGGGCAGAGTTCTGTGAGTAAATCACGGGGCTCAGCAGTCGGGCGACTTTCCCTTTCTGGCTTTCGTCAGCTTGCGAGTAAATGAAATTGCCATCTCCTACTGTGACAGAAGGACTGCATTAGGAATAGCCACCAGCTTTCCTTTTCTTTGTTTACCTAAGAAGCCCCGACCACCCTTGATCATTTTGCTTACTTTCTGTGCTGACGGGCCAAGCCTCGCAACCGAGAGAGTCGGAGGGCGTTGGTTTGGGAGCTCTAGGAGAGCTGATGTTCTCTAAGTGGAGTTTATTTCTTCTGGCAGTCTCTTTTGCTGTTCACTGGGATGCTTTGTGCTGAGAGTGAACCCTAACAACATGTTCGCTACATGGCACAGACGAGGCATTTGCTTTTTCTGAGGGAGGGAGGGAAAAGCACGTTTGGTGCGACACGTCTGCTCCATTAGTCAGCGTGCACCTCCTGAAGAGAGTCAGCCCTAGCTCAGCAGGCTAGACAGAAATCCCCCGGGCCTAAACTACACTAATTGTGCAAAGAGCTATTTTTAATCTCTGTTTAAAGTAATATGTTCTTGAGAAGGCAAGATTAGAATGGGAAAAACGCTGGAGGATAAAATAGCTTTGAACAGCCATGGTCAGAGATCAGGAACTGAAATCTAAACAGTGCTCCTGAATAGAGCCTGAGCATCGTCACAAACGGTGCCAGAGTTATTCCCTTGGTTTTGGCAATAATATATTTGCCTCTGTATATTTGTGAGCTGTTTCCTGAAATATTAAGATGATCACTAACATTTTCTGAAGAGCATAATGGATTTACACATGTTGAAATCTGAACACCTAATACACTTTACTCGGAAAATTACTTGCTTAATCACACTGGGAAGAAGCATGTAGGAGTGTGATTAGTTTGGTAACAGAAAATTACTAAGTAAGATACTGACTACAGAGAAGTGCTTCTGATTTACACCAACCAGGCATCCATTTCAGTCAGCTTTTGAACAACTTCTTTGCAGAGAATTATGGTGCAAAGATACAAAGTTCATCCTGGTGTGTGTAAGAAGAGATTACATGTGCAATGTACTCACACAAAAGGACAGAGATAGCATTTACTGGCATTGGTATAAAGTTATTTTGAAAATAGGAAGGAGAAAAGTAACAATAAGAAATACTGTTCCTCAAATGCTGAAATAAGTATACAAACTCTGTTTAACATACCAATGCTTAAACAAAAGAAGAGTAAAAAGAGGCAAAGGAAGATGTTTTGGAAGGGTGAAGCTTTATCAACATTGATCTTGCTTATACACGATATTCTTGAATTTAATTTGAAATAATGTGTAATTGAGACTTCCTGGATTTTAATGGTATAGTCCTGCTCCAGTTGAGAAGGGAAGATGAGCATTGCCACTCCGGGAAGTACAAGAAGGACAGGGTAGCAAAAGGTGAACGAGGAACAAAGAGGAGTGGGTTAAACCCAGTGGCTGGAAGGAGTGGGCTTAATAAATGAGAAAGAGAAATATTCTAACATGAGACAAGGACGTTTTCTTTTATTTGGATTTTTCTGTGGGCAGTCAGACTTATCCTGGCCAACATGCATGTGGAAATACCTGGTCTTTGAAAGAATTTTATAGGGGAAGATGATGTTAAATTCACAAAAAAAATTAAACTTTTTATTTCCTTTTTTCTATCTTACTGCAGTAACAGTCCAGCTTCTTCAGGAGCAGTGTTTGTGCCTATATGCTCTTTCCAACTTTGCTTCTGTGCAGAGGGCAGCACAACATGTGCAGACCTCATCGAAGAATGGTGATAGGGAAATGCAAAGGGAGGAGAAAAGGAAAATAATCACAGCATTAGGATGGCTGTCTCAGTTGGATGACCTAACTTTGGCCAGATTTAATCATAACGTATAATTTGAAGTGACATAGAGCATGTCCTGCTGTCTTAAAGCAATTGCTGTTGAAGAACACTTCTGTGGAGTTTCTTCAGCTTTATACAAGTGCAGCTGAGAGTAAGGTATGCCTGGGAGTTGCTCATTGAGATTCTCCCAATGTACAGGGTGGTCTTGCTGTGTAGCAGTGACACTGAGGGGCTTGTTTGGGACAGCAGTGCCATTCAGACTGCTTGCTGTTTGCATTCGCACCCACCCCACTCATTCTGTACCTGCTGGCAGGCGAACGGCAAACCTGGCCGGTGAAGGTGCCCTTAGAGTTGAAGGAAAATTTTGGAAAATATTGAAAGTTAGTGCAGTAAGGAGAAAAAGGGGCTGCCTGTAAAGCTTCCTGAAGCTACATCTAATGGAACAAATAAGTCTTTTGCACTAGCAGGGCCCAGTGGAAACAACAAAATCTCATTTGAGGAATATCATTTCTTCATCTCTTGACTGAAGACAGGTTCAGTCTCTCTATAATCCTTGGTGGCAAAGTGCAGATAGCTCTCATTTCCAGAATATTATTGCAGTGCTGGGTCAGGAACTCTGTCTTCATTGTCTTAATTAGAGCTTTACTTATGCATGCCTTTTAGATTTTGTCAGTCTCTGGCTAACATAGCTTTTAACCTCCTTTCAATGTCAGATCCTACTGAGCCATTTCACTTTACATCAATTTTTCCACCATTACAGCCTTCACTTCAGCTAACTGCATTTAGTTAATTTGATGCCATTTATTTGTACAATGCCATTTATAGTCAAAGTATTAGAAGTTTTTTTTTTTTCCCTGAAACTACTGTACTTGTCTTAAGATTCAATTGAAAGTGTCTCAGAATTTAAAAAGTCCAATTTTGTCTAATTTCCTTGTCATTCTCATTAGGCAAAGGGGTTGCAGAAGTGGGGAGGGGGATTCATCTCAACATATTTGATTAATCTACACGTATGCAAGAGAGCACACTAAAGTGAGAGGCTGTGCAAGTCATGCAGCGCACTGCCTTCTCCACTAGCCAGCAGCATGTTTATTGCTTAATTATGCAGACCCATGAGTTAGATACTACAAAACCAACCAATCAATTTCCCAGGGTGATATTTCTGAAAAAATGAGCAAAGGTATGGCTATAATCTCCAACTCCTGCTAGAGAGGAGGGCATGGAAATATGTCCATCTGGGAAGTTTCACTTATAGGACTATCCTGTGGTGAACAGTCTGTGTAACCACAAACTGGAATAATGTGAGGTTTTTTCATGACTCTATCACTTGGTAAGTAATATTTGCAGAATATTTGGTCATTCAGGGTTTTTTCTATCCCAGGTGACAGTTATCCAAAGGGAAGTCAGAAATATCTTCAATTCCTGACAATAAATGATCTTTATTGCCCAACAGAAAGGACAGTTACGGTCTGTTGTGACTACATGTAACAGTTTAGGTTGCCTAGAGAATCATCTTTGTGACTTTACATATTTTAGGTATAATTCACTGTCCTCTTGTTTTGGAAGGCATGTTAGTATTAAACAGAACAACCTCTTCCCATGTCAAATGGCTAAATCATGAACTCATGATTACCTGTGTGGTCTTGAATTGGCCCAGTTTTGCTGGTCAGGATTGCCCATTTTAAATCCACCTGGTTGTCGTGCTCCCAGTGGCACAAAGTCTTTTGGGATCCCCAGCCAAAGGCACAGTTGAAGTTGTATAGTGGCAGCTCTGCAGGGAAAGATGAAAAAGGGGGGAAGAAATGTGATTATTAATTGCATAATTCGTATTTTGTACTTCAAAACCAAATGCATGCATTTGACCATTAACAGAACCATTCCTACTTGAAACTCTGAGAAGCCATAGCAAGAGCAGCTCTGCTGGGAAACAGATGAATAATGACTATTTCTAGTAAATGATGTGGTTGTTTCTTGTCTCTTTATGACCCATATTTTGGGATTTTTTTGTGGTTAGCTTAATTCTTCTGATTTGCCCACACGAGCTGATAAGTGTGCTGTAAAGAGATATGATTCGAAAAGAAAGCTCTGGCTTACTTATCAGATATATTTGCTGGTTGATAATATCTATTTGTACCATAACTGTGCAATGTTTTGCAACAACTCATAATAAGATTTGGACAAAAATAAGAAAGGGCAGAAATACTAATGGAATGTCCTTGGCAGGAAAGGATTTCTTGTGAAATGTATAGTACGTGGCTTCAACAAGGAACTTATTTCAGCATCTTCCAGACACTTAAGTAGGCCCACAAGATGGCAGCATTGAAATGGACAAGTTGAGATGGAAAAGGGACAAATGTGGCTGATTGCCAAATGAACTCGAAATAAGCTTCAAAACAAGCTCCACATAAAACATGGGAAGTCTGGTATTATGGTCAGGATGAGATCATATCTTGCTTTCAGCTTCTCTTCAACTCTGCCCAAAGGTTTAATACATAGTAGCTTATTTTCTTCACTGGAACTTGGAATTTGAATGGAAAGATTATACAAAGATAGCATATAAATACCTTGCATTTCTTATTTTCAGAAGCAGTTTGAAATCTTTTGGGTTTTCGGTTCCTACTCCATTGTATGAACCTTTACCTCACCTTGAGCAATGACAACTCCCAATGGAACAATACCCTTCCCACAGCAATGTGACCAAATCCTGAAGTCTTTTCTCAGACATGACTCACGCCTTATTAAAGGAATAACTTAGGTTTACTTTAATGAGATGCTTTGTGCAAGTATGAACTAAGAACAAAGACTCTGTGCTTCCATCAATATCAGCTCTGGGGGAAGAATTGTGTTCTTTTGCTTTCTTACCCATTATTAAAAAAAAAGCCAGGAAAGGTAATGCAGCCCCTAGAATGTGTTTTCTTTATTGTGGGAAAATATGGAGAAATATGGGAAGTGTGTTGGGGCCTGTGGCTGGCTAGACCTTTGAGGTGGAGCTCGTCCAGTCTGAAGAGGTAAAGACCTCCTCCATGTAGTGAGCTGCCCAGGGAAGACTGGAAAGGCCTTTGAACTCATAACCCAGATTTTAAGGGAAAGTAAACTAGAATAATCATTTTATTAACACAGAGAATACCTCAGGTGAGTAGGTTGAGACAGAATGGATATAAAAAGGGTTCATCTATCATTCTCTCTTGGCCTGCTGTGTCCTCATTTGGGGGGTCCTTGCTCCCAGACACAGTTTTAACTCAACTTGCTGGATTCCTGCATTGCAGCCACTGTGCCCTCTCCTGTCTGGCTCCTAGAAAATTTCTTTCTGTCAGCAGAGAGTTCTGAGCGTACGGCAGCTCCTGCCCTGTCCCCCGCCTGTCAATACCTCGGCTGTACCGTGGCATCTCTCCGCACGGAGCCCTCATTCTTCGCTCCTTCCTTTCATCTGCCCCATCCCGCCCGCCTCCTCCCTCCCTCCTGCTGGCCTCCAGAGGGGTCTACTCCACAATGTCACGAATACAGCATCCTAGCTGGGAACAAACGAATTAAACAGATAATATCTGGCACGGGAATTCAATGTGGAGAAAACATGTTTCCTGGAGGACCCTAGCCCTTTCTTGGAAAGGGGCAGATCATGGTGAATAACCTCTGTTTTGGCTCAAAACACTGAAGAAGCAGAACTCAGCCTGTGCACACATGAGTGTAGAAAGACAATACATTATATTTCTTTCTCCAGTATTTTTTTTTTTCTAGACAATGGGACCATGATCAAAGACAACTTGCCCAGAAGGGGACATCTGAAAATCAAGGGGAGTTTTTAAAGAAACAGAATGACATTGAAATGAATTAAAGGATTTTAAGTTCATGAAAAATAGGCTTTCATTGTCAAGGAGGCCTAGGGAGAGCTATATTGCATGGGTTTGACATTAGAGCCATGAAACAGAACTTTAGAAAAGGTCTTAGGAAACATAAAACAAAATTAACCTTATTAATCACGAAGGATTATATCATGCAAAGTTAGTGATAACCTGTGTGTATTCAAACCACAAAAAAGGAGAACAGTGGTAGATAGATCACATAAATCTGAAGATATCACACAGCATAAATGAGCACATAGCACAAAGACATTGAAAGGACTGGTATTGTTCAACTCTGAATAAAAATAAATAGCAGAAGATACAGGAGAAGTATGTAAATGGATGAAGAATCCAGAGGAGGAAGATGACAATATTCTCTTTTCTCCATTTCATAGCCTGAGAACTGTGAGATATCCAGTGAAGTTCAATGTGGATCAAAGTTAAAAATATCTCATATGATGTGAGCGATACTTGCTTGCCTCAAATGCTGCTAAGGCTGAACACAATTCAAAGAGAACTGGACACTGAAATGGGTAAAGAAAATATCTGGAATTTAATTGTTAATTCTAAAGTGCAAGGAGTGACAAAGGCCTTTTGCTTCATGGTCTGAAGCCAGCTCTGAACATTTGGATTAGAAGGAGAGTTTCAAAGCAGAGCTAAATTTCACAGCACTATCTAATAGAGAATTTCTTGCACTTTCATTTGAAATATATAGAGTCCAGGAAACTGGCAAAGAGCCTAAGTCTGATATGCTTTGGCCATGCCTGGCTTTGGTCTCACAGACAGCACAGTGTAGCAGAAAAATGAACTTCTTTTCCATGCAGAAGTTAATGAGAATGCCCTGGAATTGGGCAGGATTTGACCAGTAACCTGCTCTCAGATAGCTATTTCTTGCTAGGTTCCTATTATTTTCTCAAAAGTGACTGTGTTAATGTATACCTTAGACAATCACAGCAATGGGATTGAAGGTCAAAGGCAAGGCATTTCAGAGTGCTCTTATTTTACGGGCTCCTTAAACATGCCATCTCTTATTGTCTATTCTTATGTCTCTTCCAATGCTTCTCCCAGGGACCCATAAAAAGAAAAAATAGACCTGCTAGCCAATTAATAACAGGCACTTGTAGCGTCAGGATAGGTTCGTTAGTTATATGGACAATGGATCTGCCCCAGAAAAAGACAGAATAGTTCAACGCTTCTATCAAAGGTCCCAGGGGGCTGATACAGTAGCTCACAGTAAGATACAGGCAATCTGTCCTCTTCTTTGTCCTTGAAATATAGCTTGGCAACTCTGGGGGAAGAGAGGAAAGTAGGGACAAGTAGCACTTGCTGGGCTCCCTCCACAGTGCTGGCCCATTCCTCTGCTAGGATAATTCTTCTGCCAATAGGTGATTGATCTCCGGGTTTGTGTGTATTAAGAGGATGAAGAAAACCAGCTATTATGTAACCAAATAGCAGCAGTTCAGATGAGAATCTGAGAAGGAGGTGTGACGAAATCCCATATGCCTTTTTTGAAAATGTAGGGTACGTGATACAGAATTAAAACAGATTTATCCTCTCAAAGAATAACCAACAGCTGTACTTCTTGACCACATCTTGCTCACAGCTGGAACCATTACTGCACATGAACAAGAAAGTCATTTGAAAATCTAGTTGAGTGAGTTTCTTGCAAGTCCATTAATCTTTTGTGGCCCACAGACTTTGACATATTTTTATAACTCCTCCAACAAGAGGCAAGAAGGAGCATGATGGCATTAAAGATGCTATGAAAATTCTCTATAGGATGCTCTTGCCAAAGGGTAAATCAACATTAAAATGGGAAATTACAAACATAATTTGGACCACTTCAAAGCAGTATATTGGGTCTGATTCATATTTGCATTTCACCTTTTTATATCCCTTATGCTGGCAGCACAGAATTATCTTAAATGATAGTAAATGATAATCTAACTGCTTTAATAGCCCTTTATTGATGCAAAATTGTCCCACCTTAAACGAGAATCAGACCTATTCTACCTTCAAAAGATTTCTTATCATAGACTTTAACCTCAGGATTTCTTAGTTATATTTTTCTGAAATAGCTAGTGCCTGTGTGAAAAACAAGATACTTTACTTCCTGAACAGTCTGCTTTGCGAAGGACTGAGCTTACATGCTGAGAGCACATAACGTAAATGAACAGCTTGCTCTGTATGTAAATGGCTAAGAGTGAAGCATTTCAAATAGTCCTTTGGAATTGAAAAAGATGTGTTCAAAAATACTAGATGTTGATGAATCTTAGGACTGAGGCCTGAAAGGTATTTACCTTGACAAACAGATCTGTTAAAGGCATATTTTTTAGTCTGAGGAGGAAAGTAGATCCCCTCTTAAAAAAAATCCAAACCTTTAAACATTTTTAGCAGTTTGAAATCATGATTCTTCTCTATTTCTTACAATTCAGCCCTCTTGAAATGAACTGTAAAAGTCTCCTTGATGGAAAGCTTGTTTATGCATGGAGGCTTTCCAGCTATTTGCTCTTAACTGTTTCTGTAGTGTATGAAAGCTGGCTGGAATAGGATAATCTCAGGCTTTGACACACACAAGCATGTTAGTCTGGGTTAACAAGATTAGTGGTGTTTGCAGGCTTGGATGCAGGCAGGAGGACAGCAACACGTGGCGTTAGCACCCGTTGCAGAAGTACCTGCGCCACGGCAGGCGCTGCTGCTGAGGGCTGGCAAACCTCCGTCCTGAATCACCGCGGCACAGGCTGCTGGGGCCAGCACCGGCGCGGTGCAGCTCCTGCGGGGTTACGCGCTGGAGCCTGCATCCGGCAGCTGATCTGCTCTTTGGCTTGGAGTTCACCATTCACCTCAAGGTGTAGCAGCATCTTAAAGTAAACCATCCCTTAGAGGGAATTCAGGCTCAGTCCTTGCTGTGTTAAATTCATACCTCGTTCAGCTTAAGAGTAGTTGAAAGAGCCAGAGTGCACTGATCCTCAGCCAGCTGAGGGCTGGCGGGTCCCTGGGCAGTTCTGTAACTTCAAGGCCAGTTTAAACTATGTTGTTTGTGGCTGCCGAGGCAGACTCTCGCTCCCTGCTGCATGGCCTCTTGCTCTGGTGTGCTCCACGGTGCCAGCTAGGTCCACCCGTGCCCCTTGAGCAGAAGGAAATGCTTACACCACCTTCATGCCAGGAGGGGTTTCCCCATGTTGAGGGGAATTTCTGTCTGCCCCTTTTTGGGAGTTTGCTGGCTGGTCTTCAGGGAGGGATTATGAAGCAGCTGGAAACCTTTACATCTTAAACTGGAGATTCTGGAAACCTTATTCGTATTTATTAGAACCTGACTGATCTCTATCTACGATCTTTGTAATGTGTTGCCATGTGGGAGCCTGGAGTTTGGGATGTGAACTTGTCCCTTATTCCCCGGAAGGAAACAGTTGCTACCAGCACAATGCAGGGAAGTAGCATTGGCATGCTCCGAGGGGAACCTCAGAATCTCCTTTCGTGGAGAAAAAACTTGGCTCATCACAGGGTAAGCGAAGGTGGTGCAGGAGGGAAATAAGGAGAGAAAATGAGGATATCTTCATCTCTGGCAGCAACAGTCAGTCTATTACTGGAGAGTCCCACCCAAGCCAAAGGGATTAAACACAACCTGCAAACGTAACTGGCCCTGGGGAGGAGGGAGGAAAACTGCGTGCACAGAGGCACTTTATGAATTTGCAATTTGTTTAAATGCAAGAAGACAGTTAAAAACCTAAAAAAATTCCTTCATTTCAACAAAAGAGAAAGCTAAAAGGTCCTTTCAGACATAAAAATTTAACTGTTTTACTCTAAAACCACTGCACAGCATCCTTTCTTCCTTTGCAACCCCCACCCTTCTCCCAGCTGTGGGGTCACCAGCAGCCCTCCAGCCCTTCCACTGTGGCAGAGTGTGGAGAGGTGTCCCAGGAGGGCAGGCCAGCCCGCCGTCGCGTTTCTCATTGCTCCGGTACTCCACAATCTCCCTCTTCCCATAAAGCAGGGCAGAGCTAGAAACAGCGTGTGCTGACTAAGCCAACTGGATGACCCTGGAGACAAATTTTGGGGGGAGTAAAAGCATTCGCCTCTGCAATATCGGAACGCAGAGGCCAAGAGCGGGAGCAACGTCTGAGATAAGTCAGCTCTGCCTCTTAACCAGGTTGACAGCATCAGTGTCCTTTAGGAAACTTTTGTATTATTAGTCTCTTTTTTTTAATTGAAGCAAAAGCGGATTGTGCCACATGGTTGAGGAAACCATGATAAACACTTACCCACCCTGTTAATAAATCACTTGCAAGGCTGTGCCTGACTGTACTTTAATGGAGGAAATGGGAGTGACTAAAAACTGACCTCTTTACCGCTCCACAATTATTACTGCAAAACATTTGAAACTAGTGCTCATAGTTTGTGGAGTTTGGGTTTTCTGCCCAAATCTATCCTCTCCCCCACTCCCAGTAAATTGTACAGGATATTAAAAAATGGTATGAAAAGCTGTGGAAGAAGCAAACTAAAGGTTTTAAATGCTGCTAGTCATTGTATTGATTAAGTAAAAAGGACCTGCTGCCAGTGGCAACTTCTTTTTCCCTTTTCAAGTTCATGGTGGCAGTTTATGTAACCCCATTTTGAGAAAACTTGCTAGAAAACAATATTGTAAAACTGCCAGCTCCCTGCTGGAGAAAACTGGCAAACTTTACTTGTCTTAGTTTTGTAAAACCAGGGCTATAAATAGTGAGTGGGCCTGTGTGGCTCTGTTTTTGTTTTCCTGGAGTTTGCAAACACACTTTGTGTCACTGACATGCCACATTTAAACAGAGTGCACTGTGTGATTAAGTTAGTTTAATTTTGTCAGCATTTGGCATTTGCTGATGCAGAAGGAAATCTTGTTCTCTGCTGTGTCTACATGTGGATGAAAGGAATAAAATATTTACTGTACAGAGCTGAGAGACCAGATGCTTCTTTTCTTTAGAGACTTTTAGGGAATGGGAAGTCAGGAAGTGCTGCAATTCATTATTTTGTCTCTGGCATGAAATTTGGGTATGGAATTTATTATGTTTTCAATAAGAAAAATCTTAATAGTTTTTTTTTTACCTGGTTGTAATGTATTGTCTATTACTGTTGGCTTTTCTGTATTCAGCACTGTAGTACCACCTGGAAAAGAAATTATGCATATCATGATACATGGGACACAACAAAGGACACAGCAGTCATTAGGAATATCCTATATATAAATCTGAAGTATTACCATCTTTATTAGACATGTAGGTAACTGAGAATGTGAGCTTAAGCATGAAAATATGACATTAAAGATCCAGTTTCCTTTATCAAAAAAACCCCCAAGAACTCATCATTAAATAAAGCTGTATATCTTTGAAGTCCTTTCAAACACCAGCTAATCAATCCTCACCATGTCCCTGTGGCCGTCCTTGTTTTATGGGCAGTGATTTGCTCCAAATCACATGGGAAGTCAGCGACTGATCTCTGTAGCACCTCCTAACAGTTCGCGCATTCACCCATGGCATCCTGTTTCTCATATGCGGGACATGAGGTCCTCCAGCCCCCGCCATGCTGGATCCTCCCTGTGTGTTGTTTCATAGCTGCATTGTGAGAGACGTGCATGGGAACTGCCCGACTTTAGGCTATAGTCTAAGGCAGGTTTCACTTCTGTCTCAAAGAGCAGGATGAATTAAGGACTTCCCCTTTGGCTTCTTCAAGCAGATGAACAAGAGGTGAGTGGGGTCATGGCCCTCTCCTAAGCTTACTAATTGATATTTGTAAAATACTTGACTTTTTAAAGCAAGCCCCATATTGATAAAGGAAACAAAAAGTAAATTAGCACAATTATAAATTCACAGTGGGGTGCTGATTACCAGTCAATGGCTTTTCTTTTCTCCAGCAAGCAAGTGCTTAAAGCATTATAGAAAGGATGACTATGATGACTTCCAGTGAGAACGAATGCCCAAGCTGTATCAGCTTTATGTTTGTGAGAATGATCTGATGGGAAATGCTATAAGCCAGGCAAATGGAGTAGCTCTGTATGGGGTCCAAATAGAGCAGGAAGGAATCTGGCCTACAGCACAATTACAGTTAATTGCAAGGGAGGCTTCATTGTGATACTCACATATGTGCAAGTGCTCTCAGGGAAGTGACTCTAACTGTCGTACCCATGAGAATGCGGGTGCCACACTCACATCGGGAGCGGATAAAAGAGGGTAAGGCACTGATGCCACCCCCTCTGCGCTGCCCTGCTATCCTTAACGGGCCATGAGATTTACATACTTTCCTTCTATGCATTTTGGAGGAAGAAAAAACATTTACCATGAAATTATTGGTAAAATCACTTCTGTAACATCATACATACAATGCAGAGTTTCTGCAGTGTCCAGAACAACTGGGCACGCACTGCTCAGGGTTTCTAGGTGGTATAGCAATGGATTATACTAAAGTCTCTGCACTGTTGTAGAAGGGCGAGGCAGCAATTTTCAATTTTAGTACCGAAATAGGTTCAGTTCCCCAAAAGAGCAGGTGCTCAGGAAGGCTGGTGGCTGTTCCCTTGTCTTAAGAGATTATAAACTGCTTCCCTAGGCACAACCTGCAAAAATTGCCAGAGGGAGTTTCTTCTGCTCAACAAGTTTTCCCTAAGGCGCGTGTCCGATGCAGTCCTGAGCTCCCTGAAGTGCAGACTATGAGCGAACAGCGAAGGTGCTTGCATAGGTCTGTCTCCTTCCCCTCACACAGCCTCCATCTATGTGAAATACGTCTCTACCTATGTGGCTTTGCAAGCCAGCCCTCAGAGCAGGGCTTTGCAGGAAGCCCCAGCGTTTCCTGGCCTGTAATAAATAAATTACAATGTTTAGCAACACTGAAAGCTTTCTGAGCTGTCTTGACACAATACAGACTATTTTATCAGATGCCCCGCATGGCTGTTTTAAAAAAGGATAAGATTCATCTGGGACACTGATTTGAAAAGCAGTGACAGTGACGTGAAACGTCTTTTCCATTCAAGAACTGTTTTTCAATTTATGATTTGCCACATACATTTACAGGAGACATTGGTAAAGCTCAGAAAGTGTTTGATGCTGAAACTGCACTTTCATTTCTATCTGCTGTCGGATCATAAAATCATAGGATCACAGAATCATTTCGGCTGGAAAAGACCTTTAAGATCATCAAGCCTAACCATTAACCTAGCACTGACAAGTCCACAATAAACCACATCCCTAAGCACCACATCTACACATCTTCTACATACCTCCAGAAATGGTGACTCAACCACTTCCCTGGGAAGCCTGTTCCAATGCTTGACAACGCTTTCAGTGACAAAATTTTTCTTAATATCCAATCTAAAACTCCCCTGGCACAGTTTGAGGCTGTTTCCTCTTGTCCTATTACTTGTTACTTGGGAGAAGAAATTAAAGGTCTCCCCTCAGCCTCCTTTTCTCCAGGTTAAGCCCCAGTTCCCTCAGACCCACCTCATAAGACTTGTGCTCTAGACCCTCCACCAGCTCTGTTGCCCTTCTTTGGACGTACTCCAGCAACCCTCTTATAGTGAGGGGCCCACAACTGAACACAGTATTTCAGGTGCGGCCTCACCAGTGCTGAGTACAGGGTGACAATCCCTTCCCTAGTCCTGCTGGCCACACTATTTCTGATACAATCCAGGATGCTGTTGGCCTTCTTGGCCACCTGGGCACGCTGCTGGCTCATAGCCAGTCAGCTGTCAACCAGCACCCCCAGGTCCTTTTCCTGTGAGCAGCTTTCCAGCCACTCTTCCCCAAACCTGTACCATTGCACGGGGTTGTGACCCAAGTGCAGGATGCGGCACTTGGCCTTGTTGAACCTCATACAGTCGGCTTTGGCCCATCGATCCAGCCTGTCTAGATCCCTCTGTAGAGCCTTGCTACCCCCAAGCAGATCAACACTCCTGCCCAACTTGGAGTCATCTGCAAACTTACTGAGGGAGCACTCGATCCCTTCATCCAGATCATTCATAAAGATAGTAAACAGAACTGGCCCCAGTACTGAGTCCTGGGGAACACCACTTGTGACCGGCTGCCAGCTGAGTTTAACCATTCCATTCAGCACAACTCTTCGGGCCTGGCCATGCAGCCAGTGTTTTACCCAGAGAAGAGTATTGCCTGTCCAAGCCATGAGCAGCCAGTTTCTACAGGA
>NW_010526548.1:0-16330 GCF_000687285.1 Phaethon lepturus
CGGTTGCCGGCCGTCCCCGACGCAAAACCCTCCTGCAGGCAGGCCGGAGCGCGCGGGCGTCCCTGTGAGCGCCGCAACAACCGGACGGAAGGCAGTCTGGAAAAGCACTACGCGAAGGAGGAGAGGAACCCATGAAACCGCCAACGACCTCGCTCAGAAGCTTCACGATGCTCGTGCGGGGATCAGCGACCGGAATTTCAAATACAAAATATACCACGTGCCCCTACACCAGAAAACGTTCTCTGTCTCCCGTCGAGAACTTGCACAGGGGCTGAGAAGACTGCCCACGGCCGCCGGCTGGAGAGGGCTGCGACGCCAGCAGTGGCTGAGGCTCTGGCCTTTTTCAGACAATAGATGCTGAATGAGACAAGCAACGGGAAGCAAAACAACCTTAAGCTGTCTCAGTGTAAAGGGTATTTTTTTCCTCACTACAGCACAATTTTGGTTTCTTTGGGTTTGCTTTCTTATTTTATTTCAGACAGGTCTCAAGCTGGTAAGGCCGAGAGCCATCTCGTATTTACCCAGCAGACCCCCAGCTGTGGGTAAGGTCCTCACACCATGGCATCTCTACTAACATTTTCCCCTCTCAGTATTTTCACATGGTTTTCTATTCTCCAGGTCAGAAAGCAAGGAAGCGCTTCAAACACTTAACTGGGATGCCTCCTCCTGAAAAGAATTATCCAGAAAAACTGCAGAATTAATACAGCCTCAGGTCTTTTCCACAGAGGCTTTGTGAGTCCTCGGAGCAGAGGAGAGTTTTTCATTTATCAGACAGCAGAAAGGGAAGGGCTTTCCATCAGGTGATTTTGAAATTCTTGGTCAAAGGTTAACTTGGTTTTTAACTTCAAAGTACAGAAAATCTTGGAGGCTGAAAGAGTACAGGGGTAAGGGCTGCCCTGAAAGTAAAACTTTGGAGGGATGTCACCAACCTGAAACCAGGCGATGAAGGCACGTAAAGCTGCCTCCCGTCCTACACCTTTCCTCACTCTTGGTTTCACAGACAGATAATAAGAAATGAAAAGGCAAAGTCCGTTTCCGAAAGTTTAAAATATAATCAGATTTTTCTGGCTGGCAGCAGCAGCAAAGGAAAGGCAGTTTCACTAATTAAGATCTGAACTTCTGCTTCAACTTCAGTTTTTCATGATGTTAATAGATATTTAAAAATACGGTACTCATTCACTGCAGGGTGCAGCACCCGCAGGGCAGTGAGTAATGGTTTTACTCTTGCTTCAGTACTGGCAGCAGCATGTTGGACTGGAAAATGAACCTCTATTTCCTATCTATTTTTATAATCAGCTTATCTATCATCTGCTTAATTCTTACCCCCCTATGCACGATAGAAACAAAACACTTAAGTCTCAGTACTATGCTGAAATACATTCGCAGCGCTGCCATTGACTCGGGAGCTAACCGGTGACACTGACTTGTAGCTGAGGACAGCATTTGGTCCCAAACAGTACATCTGTAGTCTGTGTGAAAAATTCATGAGCTAAATCTTTTCACTTCTTTTATAAATAGGAAACAAAATGAGAGAGTCACCACTTTGTCAACCACTTAGTCAAAACCTAAACCTAGAATATCCTTTTCAGGAAAGCAACTGGTGATAGAGACAAAGCGTATTTCCTCCTCATAACAGAAAAAGGATAGGATTCAATTATTTTGTGACTTTTTTTTTCCTTTCATTAATTGAAAAAGTATGAAATACCAGCCAAACATAGCAGTAAGATATCAGATACAAAATATAAATCACTAGTCTTATATGCCTGAGTATATTTTGCTGCAGCCCTGAAGTCATACATGTTACTGAGTTCTGGCTTATTTGCAAGCTTTCCTGCTTCTTTAAACACAAACATTATTTTTAGTATTTTGCAACTAGCTCTATATTATGAGGTGGTATTAGCTGTGGGGGTGACAGCTGGCAGGAACTTTTGAATCGAAGGGTCTCTTTCTAACTGATACACATGAAGCTCTGTATTAGCTCTCAGAAGATGCACTGTTTACTAAAGATGATTACCCATGAGTAAATAATGAGTCATGATATCCTTAAAAAAGCAAACACACAGAGTTAAAGAATAATTTCTAACATGGGTAAACAAACACCACGGAAAATTGAATGACTTACATGTATCTTTTTCCTAATAAAGTGTTAAAAATTAGAAAAGCTATAGAAAAAATAGCCATAATAAGGTAAAAATATTAAAAATTTTGTATTTTAATATAAAAACATTAAAAATAAGGTAAGAAGGTAAGAAGATCTTGGAAAGACTGTATCATCTCTTTTCCTATGCCTGTAAAGCACTATTTACGGACATACAAACAGGTAAATACAATCTTAAATATATGCAGCACCAAATGGAAGCAGGATTTTTATTTGGATGACACAACACAAACACACCACGGTAATTCTGTCGTTCTTGATGGGTTAGTACACAATCCCTATAAACAACGCAGACCACTGAAACGCTGCATCTTGGCAATCGGGCAGGAAAGCCAGCACCGGAACGCTGCCGTCATAACACGCAGGCAAACTGCTCAGTTTTACCGTATGTTATCAGACAACATTCTAGCACTTTAGGAATTTACTGTTGGGGAATTCACTTCCAGACAGTCACTGACAGTGGTGAACTACTCTCCCCTTCATTACTGCTACTTTACATATTTATCTTATTTCTAAGGCTGCCTTATACGTTTGTAAGTTCACTGTTAGGCTCCAAAAATTCCTCTGGGGAGTGGGAAGGGAGAATGAAGATCATGAAAAATATGCTTATATTGCATCCATTCAAAACACCACCTGTCCGTAAGGACTTTGCCTACAACAGTTTGCCATCCTGCAGAGCCTCCCAGACACCTGCAAAGCTCATCAGCAGTTTTAAAAGAAAAATTAAATGAAAGCCAGTGATCCTCATGACATCTCAGCAGCTGAGAATGGTGCCTCTGGAGTGACGACAAGCGTTAAAGACCATAAACACACTGTACTGTAACTGTGTCTTTTCATATAACCTTCTGAAATGTTTACTTGTAAGGACTAAAGCAGACCAACCTGGACTCAAAAAAAAAGGACAATATTTTTACAAATTTAGGTACAATCAAATTTAAGGAAATTAAGGAATTATGTGATGATAGGAAAAACCATGCACCCAACCTGGTGACCACTGATGTGTTAGAAAACGATCCAGATTGAAAGTTGAAAGGGATGTTCTCCAAACGTTAGGGCTAAGGCTCTTTACTTGACATTCTGGAATTAAGGAAGCCAAGATGTATTTGAAAATTTCATGAGGATGAAATAGTCACATTAGATTTCTTTGGGAAGAGCACTGAAGTTTTACCATGACACCTCCATGCGAGGCTGAGTATGGGCACCACATTTTCGGGGTACCAAGTAACTTGGAGAACATACACCAAAAGTGACAGCTCTGCCATGGAGACGGAGTGCTTTTTCACCCTTCTTCCCTCTGTATTTCTCCTAGCATATTGGTCTATAAATGTATTCTCTTATGCTTTAACCAACCTACAACCTCCACATTGTTATTCACGGTTCAGGGTTTTGAGATTATCTGATTTTAAAACACGAGTTTCTAAGAAATTGTTGTAACATTTTAAATAGCATTTTTTAGAGAAGAACAGAGAGCTTGCGAGATGGCCAACCACAGAATAGATCACACAACCTGTCCTACAAGTTTGTTAAATTACAGACACTTACACTTCTGAATCAGGGTCACATGTGCACATAACCTGCAATTCTACAAGGTACTCCTCATTTTTTGGCTGACTGATGACTGTTAAGGTCACTGAAAAGGTACCGCGTAGCTTTAGTTGCCAATGATCATAATAGAAAAGATGACACTTCTTCCCCAACAACCCTCAAAACTTTAACACACTACCATAAAGAAAAGGAAAAGGAAGAAAAGATGAGTGCAATCGCAACACTTCAACTAGAATAAAGCCCCCTTTAGGGCACTTTAACTGCCAGTCTGAAGCTTAAAGGAAAAATGAAATAAAATCTAAAATGTCACATGGTGTTTACAAGATTATATATGCCTACATTAGACAAATACAACAGAATTATATTTTTGCTGTATTTTGCTTTGTATTATTAGGAATGTTTAATTAAGAAAAAGTATTACACTAAAAATAGGAAATACTTCAGTGTGAGTATTTTCCTTTTTTCTTTTCGTGATGTAAATGGTCCATATTCTCAATGTTGTTACAGTAGAGTTAAATTAGGTCAAAGGCATGATTTAGTTTTCAATACCAGAACAGTTCACAACTATCAAAAACAACCACACACGAGAGGACTTCCGTAGCTGCCTATCTCTCATCCTGCCAAAGTTGTATCATTCCGTATTATACAGCTGCACAATTTAGATTCCTACCGATCACTTCCAATGGGATAACACCATCGCACACAGACCAAAGTCTTAGATCCATCCCTTCCAATAAGAGAACCCTTTGTTAAAATTAGAACTAAAAGGCACTTTCACTTTTTACAGTTACTCTTTAGAACTACTTTCAGACAATTCAAACATGCGTTGCCAACATACCTACGCAGACACCTTGCAGTTGTTGCTAATGTCATTTTCCTTTCACTCCCTCTTATTATTTTTTCAACTCCTCCCTGAAATCTCTGCTGGTTAGAACAAATTATAAGTAACAAGGGGTACTCAAAAGGGAACACAGTGTTCTAGGACTGGGCTTATGTGAGCCATAGGAAAATGGCACAAAACTGAGAAGAGCTGGGATCACCACAGCACAATGTCATGACCTCTGTTTACAGCCATAAACTACATCAGCAAAGCGAGAGTGTTCTGCATGATCCTGTATAGCAGCTTATTTTTTTCTCTCTTTTTTTGTTATTAGTGTGCCTGTCTTTGCTTTACTGATCCTAGTTATTTCCTCCAATTTGATAACGGTCTAACCAAATACGTCTCTCTCCTACATGTCCAAGCAGAAGACCCAATTTTACTGTCAACACAGCCAGATCAAAGCAGCTAAACTATTATGGAAACATCAAGGCCAACACCCTAATAATGTCCCAATTTCTTATGTTAACCAAAGCGATAAAATTCTTCATTAACAATGGTAATTCAGCAGAAACATAACTTGAAGATAAGTGTTGACAGAAAATTAAATTTATTGACTCAAAAATATGATGAATTTACTACCAGAAATTCAGCTACAAAATGTTCAAAAGATACAAAAGTATGTGCTGTGCTGCACATCCAGAGATAACAAGAGTACAGTATCTTAATTCAGTAGGTTTTGTTTTAGTTGTTGAATTACATAATGTTGATTAGAAGACATTAGCTTGCATAAAAGAGGGAAAACCACTAATTGCTTTAAATATTAATACCACTGGCTAGCTGACATGTAAAGGTACAAGGACTCTAATACTGAGTTTTCACAAACTTTCACCAAGTTTTTCATAAAGATACCAGTATACAAGAAATACAACAAAATTCACCAGTGAGATTCTGCGTTACATCAGAAAAAAAGCCAATTGATATAGCAAAAGCCTGAAGAAAAACAAACAAGAGCACGGTATAAATTTAATCCCTACATCAAGATATTAGGCTCGACCTAGACAGATACAGATGGCTGGCGGTACCGATTCCAAATTTTAGAGATAAAATTATTTCTATCTTAAAAACACACCATAAGCAGATCATTTTCCTCACAAAACTGTTGAACTTTGGAAAATATTAGGCTTGTATCACCTACCTTTGTTCTCACCTTTCTCACTTCTCAGGCAGTAATAACCACTGAAGCCAATCTCAGCTGCACTTAATACTAAGTTTCATTTTGGAGACCCAACCCCTGATTTCAAACATTGCAGGAAGATGCGTATTTATTAAAAATACATCATGTTGACTGAATTTCAAAAATAATTGTTGGGATCGCAACTTTTTTTTCCTGACATATCACTTCTGGGCATTACTTAAGGTGTGTCTGCCTTTGATATTCACCGAGACTTTTTCGCATGGAAATGAGACAGTAATTCCATCCCTTTGATATTATTAAAAAAGTAGCTCATTCGCTGCTAGGAACATCATTGAAGAAAACACATCATAAGTAAGTTAATAGTAAAGTATCACGAAGACTGCTGGCATCTGCTGGCTACATCCTAGTAGCTCAGATTTGCCGTTCTGATGTTGTATATAATAGGAGTAACACCAGACATCATTTTTTCTGACTCAGTTAAAAAACATCCACCCAAAAATACAATGCCACAAACACAAATCCCCAAAGATTATGCTCCATACAGATAAGTTCAGCAAAAGTAAGTGTTTAAACTCTTAACTTCAGATCTGCCCATCTGCTTTCCCCACTTAGCCCTGCTCTCCAGATGGGAAAACAGGTGAGGTCTTGAATTACTCATATGTCGTTCTGTAGTTTTGCCCACACCCTTCCTCCTGTTACACCATCGCCCGAGTGTTGTGAAATTTTGATCTCCTAACAGAGATTGCAGCTGTTAACCTTCACACTGCAACAGGTAAAGCTTAGTCCTATTCTATCCCATGCCTTGCCACATCTGCCAAGGTGAACCTCTCAAATTCTTCCCGCGTACTGCTCTTTCTGGGTTTAAATACTTGTTCTCTTAAAGAAGAAAAAATGACATTGAGGTTTTCACAATCCTAATCTGCAAATTGTTTCAAACTCTTTTAGATTAGATTACTTTCCAAAGCAAACACAGTAACACTATACTACTCTCATTTCCCAAACACAGACTGCTTTAGGACTGTGCAAGGCACACAATGTATTTGCTTCTTTCAGCTGCCCATGCTCACAAATGGCTTTCACGGACTTCAGGAGATTTTTGCAAAGGTCCAGGATGTTCCACTCATCCAAAACTATTTAAAGGAGCAGGACCTAAAGAAATATTGACAAGATTAGGCATGATGTTGATCAGGAAACCCTTAGCAACCAAACATTAAAAAAAAAAATTCAGACTGTAGATTTGATCTTGTAGATCTGGACTTATGAGTGGTAAAGATCTGCCTTTTAATATCTTTCTTGCACCATCAATTAATTAATTTGGCTGTGGACTATGATCATCAAAATGGACTATGTCTACGTCTACACAGACATGTTTTGAAGGGAGTGAGCTCAAGTTATAACTTGGCTTGGAGTTGAACTTCACAAAGGGCAGTCCAAGCTTTTTGTCATGTTGCACGTCATGCTTGCCCGGACAGCGAGCAACACCCTGTCAGCAATCCACTTCCCCTTTGCCTTCTATCTCCAAGGTAAATTGCTGACAAGCCTTCCTGCTAGTCCTCCTCAGTTGAGGAAATAAAATATGTAAAAAGTATTGAGAAATAGAAAGCTTTCAGAAAAAAGGCAGCCTGCAGTGTTGTTGCAAAACACAGGTTACGCTGATGTGAACTTGTATTATGGGCATGAATTTTCAGCTGCCTTTTGTGGATGAGCTCAAGCTACGAGCAAACGTGAGGAGATGTCTGGTACATGCCGTGGCTGCCAACCAGTGTCCACACTGGTCCCCATAGGGCTGCCTCATGAGTAGCTGCGGTAGTAATGAGAGAAGGAAGTCTCCTTGAGTTCAGGTTTTGTGGCTGCAATTCCACCACTTTCTTGCTTTCAGAACTTGGATTTCTTGCTGGAGAGACACATAACCCAGGAAAGAGATCTCTGGAAAAGCTTTGGGAGTCAAACTGGGCAGCAAAGGTCAAGGGAGAAGGGAGGGCAAGGGTTCACAGAATAGTTTGCTTATGCAAATTTGGCTTTTTACACTTACATGCCCATGAGCCAAGCATGTTCAGAAAATGACTCCTCAACAGCAGCCAAGTCCTGGCTACTTCTATGCCCGTATGACTCTTTCTATGGCATCAAAGGCAAGGATCCTGAGCATTGGCCCCTTACGTGCAAAGGCGAGAGCACAAATTCTGGTTCTAAGGTAAGCTCACAACTTCGATGTGTGCATGGAAAATGCATCTAGGGCACTTTTCAAAGTTACAGAGCAGCTTAAGTTGTTTGCATAGACAGCAGTAGTAAGATTTTGCTCTCTGTTATTTGGTATGAATACATAGTATTTTTATTGCCTCCTCTGAATTTATTATGGACAAGCTTGTAAGACCAGCTTATTTTTTAGGTGTGCTCTACACTTCCCATTAAATGAATCTATCTTAAATTATTTTTTACTTCACTCATCACTAACCAAGTGAACTGCAATTCCCCATATCAGACTGCTCATCTCAAGATGAACTTTTTCAGCAAGTTTCAGTCACAGAATGGCTGAGACTGGAAGGCACCTCTGGAGACTGTCTAGTCCACTCCCCTGCTCAAGCAGGGTCACCTGGAGCAGGTTCCCAGAATGATGTCTACCTGGGTTTTTAGTACCTCAAAGGATGGAGATGCCACAACCTCTCTGGGCAACTTGTGCTGGTGTTCAACCAGTCAAAACAGTCTTGCTATTTTTGCAGAAACAGCCAAAGGAAATGTTTGGGGTTTTTTTCCTATATGCAAAATTTTAGACTCTTTCTTTCAACTACTTGAGTTCTCCTATTCCTTGGAACAGAACCTTTAATTTGGCAAGCAAGACCCTTATGACAAGAATTAACTCTGCTGTCCCTGTGAAAATCTAGTCAGAGAGGGAAAACTGGAAAGAGAGGCTTGCCTTAGTTTATTTGTGCTCCATAAAAACTTTTATAGTATTTGAAAAAAAACTCCGTTTCATTCAGATTCTTGAATTTACCAGCTATCAGCTATTTCAGAAGATCTGAAGACATCTGAAAACAGAAGGAAGGACGCACGTTATATATACACACATTTCTCCATATACATTGCTCCACGCCAGGTAACAGGCACTGTAAAGAAGCAAGTGCATGCCTGAAGGCCAGAGGTACGGTCCTGGCTGGAGAAAGAAGGGCAGCCAGTTCCACCTTCTCCCCAGGACAGCCCAGTGAGCCTACAGAAGTTCAGCCCCTTGCCAGCCACCTGGCCACGGTGCTTGCCCAATGCCCCTCAGACTGCAGTCTGGCAAACCGAGATGGACTGGGGCAAAGGAGGTGAATCCAAGGCAGAGCGGCTGCCTGGCACATCAACCCTTGGTCTGGGGCAGTTTTTGGGAAAGCCTGTTTGTCCCTCCTCCAGTCATCAGACCAGAACCATGACCTGGTGGGGCTGTCAAGGTTCCATCCACTCCATATCCTCTGGTTTGGAGCTATGGAAGTCCCTCACCAACAGAACACTCTCAAAGCCTGGCTGCTGGGCACTAACCCCTTCCCATCTCTCATGCAGGCGGCAAAATAAGCACTTGATAATGAAGCATTTATTGTTAGACAGGTGGGGGGAAAACACTGAAACACTCCAAAACCACAGCTGATAGATATGATCATAACCAGGTTTGACCATGAACGGTGCACACTGACAGCACTCGGCTGTGCCGCAAAAGGAAGGCTGAAGGCAAACACCTACAGGTCCACATAAGAAACAGGCAATCCACCCTAAAGAGAAAGTAAAGGAGAGGAGAGAAGGAGATGGAAGCAGCAGAGGAAGGGAAGCACCATAGCCTAGCTGTTCCCTTCCCAAGTGTCCTACGCCAAAGTAAGCAGTCTTACCCGCGTCACTGGAGGTAGGAGCTCTATAGAGAGGGTATGACCAGAGCCCTCCCTCACTCAGAAATAAGGGAATCCAGCACTTACCTGCCCCTGGCCACACCATGCCCACCCTCCCTAGTCTCCTAGCAGAAAAAGCACTTCTACCTTTGCAAAACAGAAGAATGTTTTGACACAAGGCCTCTTGAAGTAGAAGATCCTTCTGCCTGGCAAAACACACTCCCATCATCCACTGACTGGAAAGGCAAGGCCAGAATGGCTGCAAGCACATTCCCTGCATCCTACCAGGAGAGTGACAGGGGAGATTCACCTTCCCTGGGCAGAGGATGAAAGCAAACAGGCTCCCCAAGAGGCCTGACTATCACAGCAGTCTCTGAGTTCTCCCAGAGTTCAATGGAAATGAAGACAGCTGCCACCAAGACAGTATCTTGTACAGCAACCTACCTGGCAAGAAAGAAGGCTTCATACATTTTGGAGGCTATCACCATTTTCACCAAAGTCTCATAGCATGGGCCAGTGGTCACATACATATGCAGCAGAGCTGCCAGGTTGGGAGGGGCAAGGGAGTGAGATGCTAAAAAGCAGTGGGACTGGGGACGAAAAAATCACCACCACCAAAGAACCCACCACGCAGTAATGCAGAAAGATGAGCAGACAGAAACATAGGGTCTGGTCAATGCAATGGCAAGCAGGGCTCTTGTTGCTGGCTTATCCCTTTTGGTGGCAAGTAGACCGTGTCAGAGGGAACCAAGGACAGTGCAACCCACTCTGCCAACAGCAGGAGTGTGGCAGCTGCCTTCAACATCTGCCAGATTCAGCAACCAGGGCAACTGACAGGACGTCCTATGGGGAAAGGAGGTCGAGGATGCCATCTCCATGCATAGGACTCTTCAAGGAAAGAAAATGTCTCTATTTGTGGCAAAGGAGAAAAGTGTGAAGTATCTGAGGTAGGGGACAAAAAAAGAAAAAAAGAGAGCTGAACAGTTTACAATAGTTGAATGTGAAGTTGGATAATAAGGTTTGATCCCTTCACGGTGCATAGCTAAGTGATTTTCAACTCAAAATTCACAATAACCAGTGGCAAATTACTGTTACATGTGCACAATTTACAGGCAAGGACCACATGCTCCCCATATTCCGTGTAACCAACTGCATTCCCTGTGATCTGGTATTCAGGAGTTTCACAGTTTCAAATAAAGCTAAGAGGAACTGTACTTTTCAAACACAACTATTACTACAAAAAGCTAAGCACCCTGAAAAGTGAAGCAGCACCATCCGTGGGCTGTAAACCTTTGTTTATCTGCATATACTCAAAGATACCTGAATTAAGGCTGCATAATGAACCGTAATTCTGGTATTTCTTTTCCTTAATGCTTGATGTTACAACCTTAATAATCATCAACTTATGCAGTTAACCAGTTGATCCAAGTCTTCTGGCCCAACGAAGCTGTTTTACTCTGGTCACATACAGCACTTCAGTAAATCAAATCACTTCAGTAAGTCACATCAGTGAAATTGGCACAACACACATTACATGCATAGGAAGTACTCTGTGTTCCAGATACAATTCTCTCTGTATTTGTAGAAATAAAATTATCCTTTAATATTTAATAGAAGTAATTATTACGCCTTAAAAATGAAATTTGTCACAAGTATTTTACAGGCTAATACTCTTTTAGTGTGTATGTGTGTGGGCATGTATATTCTGGATTTACACAGATACAACTCTGTACAGAATCTTTCCCTGTTTATCTAACTGGATAATGTATTTCAGCTTGTCTTTTCTTAGGAGAATAAATGCAATATGGAAAGTAAGACACCTAACTTAAACAAGAAGACTCAGGATAAACCCTTCCATTTCCTGAAGCCATGAACAAAGTTATTCTAAGCCTTATACAGGAACGCTACAGCTCCTAATTACACTTTGGAACACTTTGCACACAAACACACCTCATTTTTTAAAAAGACATTTGAAATACTTCAAAAAAAAAAAGGGCCAAGGATAAGCTAATAAACCATGCAAATAGAATTATTTTAATGTAAAGCTAGAAAACAGATGGTATGATGTCACGTGAAGGCAGTCCTACCTGTCAAAAGTTGCAAGGAAGTAGGCAAGTGGACCAGGAATGGTAAGATTGTGCTAAAGGCCAGAGGAAAAAACAACGCGAAAGAAGAAATATCTTCAATTTATTACTGCTCACTCCCTCTCTGGGCAGGAAACCAAGGAGCAGTAGCAGCAGCACTCCTCACCTGCTGAAGTACAGCTTGGCTGGAGCAGACGGCAAGTAGCTGGCATAGCTGGGTAGAGGGAAGTAACGCGAAGTCACGGGTGGGAGGTGCGGAGTTAACAGTGTACTAAGAGCGACCAAGGTGCAAGACCAAGGCAGTGGAAGAAAGACGTGAAGGTCTGCAAATCCATGAAACACGAGAAAGGAAAAGGCCCAGAGTTCAAGAACATTGTACAGATGTAGATAATGAAAGCAAACATGACACATGACTCAAGGAAGCTGACTTGCAATGGTGATGAAAGCAGCTGTTCTTACCCACAGAAGTGTATTTTTCTTATGAATATTTTAAAAATGGTTCACCCATGTGTGTCGCAAAGATATCAGTTACTGAGCAACTGTCCAACGTTCCAACTCTGTATGTAGTTGAAAAGTAGTTCTAATTTTCTTCCAAGAGCTCCTGTATTTTCCTGCACCGCAGCTGTTCCAAAGCACAGCCTACAGTCAAGCAACGTTGTTGCTGTACCAGTGGCTTACAGTTCATTCCTGTAAACTCCCATGAAATAACCCAGAAGGCATTCAAACATCAGTGTTAGAATAGGCAAAAATATTTAGAAGGTGAGCAGAATTAATGATCTTCTGTACAAGATAAAAATGCATGTGTTGCTGTGTGCATACATACAAGTAATTTGGTTCTACATGTATCAACTTCACTCCTTCCTCATCCAGCAAAGGCAAGACTTACATTCTGACTTTAAGTTCACTTGAAGAGACATTGATCTTCTTGCCCTGTTTTCTACCTTCCCATTAGGCAGCTTGACAATCAGTCCTTTTATTTCCTCCAATGGAAAACAGAACCCTAATTTATTGGGTTAGGTTCACCAGAGGACACAGAACAGTTCTGTAATCTAGAATGATCACACTGCTTTCATGCGTATAATCTAATTATAACATAAGTATTTGCTGGTTTAGTTCATCAGTAAAAATTATTAAAATTCTGTGTATTTAAGACATTTGAGGATATACACTTTTTTTTTTTAACTGCAATTTATTCCTTTATTCTATGACTAATTTATTGGTTTAAGTTTCACAAGACCTTCAATTTCTAATTAGCTACAACAGGTCAGAGCAAAATGAGAATTTTTATGATCAAAAGCGTTCCAAATTGAATACACAACTTAATTTTCTTATTTTAAAAACGTATTTTATTTGCCTACAATTTCATCCTGTCTAGTTGCAGGCTGTTACATGCACTTTGGCAGCGTGACCATAAACTGAAAAGGTTAACAACAGAACCAACTTTTTCATCCTTTTACTTGCAGTGTCCCCCTACCATAACCATGTTTAAAGTAAAGTAGTGGTGGTGAGTAATAGAAACAATCTCACTCACGTGTTGTGAATTAAATGAGAGAAACAACTTATGCAAGATTCAGTTACTTTATTCAAAATGTTCTCTTGGACCACATACAACCGATGAAATAACAGAGAAGCGAAGAAATACAATTCCTTAATCTTTACACAGAAATTAAGTTTATTTATAGTCTGCTCTTGATGTTCTTAACAAAGGCTCTTGTAATACATGCGCTACTTGCTTAGTTATCCCTGTAAAATATGTAAAATCCTAGCTCATCCCTGAGAGGACGAGAGTATTTCTCCAGTGCGCAGTGACAAGTTCAAGAAGCGTCGGAAGCAGTACTGCCACGCTAACAGCCACGTCGATTATTCTGCTAACGCCTTTGGTGGGATAAATGAACCCAAGCAGACCCCCGGACTGACACACCTATGCTGCATTTAGCAGAATTCTGCTGTCCTGGACCTGAAGAGCTACTGAACGGCATTTATTTATTTATTTAGATCCTGACCATATTCTCTAGAAACCCCTGGCATGGATGTGCTGCCTCGTTCCGTGCGGGCAGGTGGACCGTGCCCCAACAGTATCTCCTCCCTTCCTCCAGATGCTCACATGCTTTGGAAATCCATCAGGCGAAAGGACAAGACGGAGGAAATACACGGCTCTGCACTGCTACCCTGCATCCTGCTGTACAGCCCTCCCTTCTGCCACAGCAGCAATTTCCTACTACAGAACAAATTAGTTTGGCTGGAAGAATTAGCATTTCCCAAGTCCCAGAAGCAAATCCAATCCTTCCTTCTCATGCCTTCCCTCATCTCAGGCTATTTACCTGAGCTTCTTTCATACGCATGCCTCTTCTGTCTTCCTCAACTTTTATTAATAAGGAAACCCCAAATAGGTAAAACAGAATATGATGGAATAGAGATAATGAGCTCCAGAATGTCTTTTTCCAAGGAGACAAGATTCCTGGTCTCACCATTCCGGTAGCAAATGAGATTCTTGCTGGAGGATGTCCTGCCTGAAATCAGGTAGCTTTTTTGAGGTTTAATCTCTTGATTCCCTTCCAAATAGAATCAAATTTCAAGACAGGCTACACTAGGCAATAAACTCTGACAAACTTCCATGATTTAAGTTAAGTAATCCTTCTCCTCCCTTTTCTCTTTGGCTGAATTTTTACATATAGCCAAGAGGAAAAATCCTGCTCATCATCAACAACAGGGAAGCCAGGAGAGGATATATGCCTACCACAGGTATGTGTTATTCTGCAAGCTGCTTTATGGAACACCAGTACAGCACTAACAACTTTCTCCCCTTCACCTTAAAAAAAAGCAGCAACCAACCGTATACTGAACAAGGGAAGTACAATATGCACATCAGAGAAAGCATGTCTTATGACTTCCCTATGTCCCACTACGTAAACTCTTTGAAAAATACCTGAGGAAACCTGTCTGCAGGGCAAGCAGCCTTCAGCAAAAGCAGATTCACTTCTTCCAAAATCCCTCATTTTGGGGAGAATTTGGAAAAAGCATACACCTTGTCCTCACACAACAGGAAATTAGCAGATAATAAAATTAATGCTGTAGCATATGAAAGAATGAACACCACCAACAACACCACTTTCTACTCATCAAAAGAATTTTCCCACACAGGAGAAGGAGACAGCACAATAAATTTGACTTTACATAATGACTTGGATATGCAAAGAATTTCAAAAGCACTGAACAATCTGGAGTAGCCATGATGTGCTCAACACCAGCTCATACAAGACTTGATCCAAAACCACTAAAAATCAATGGGAGATTTTCCATCGACTTTAACAGACTTTGGTTTGAGCCCTTTCATCTCTGAACATCCAGAGTCCGCACAGTTAAAAGCCGATGCAAACCACAGCTAAATCTTCTCTCTTCCAACGTGGAGCCATAGGACACTGGTATGCCAGGACTAGATTATTCTATTCCATCATTAGCAAGTAACAATGGAACAGACCAGCTCATCCAAAGGTCACCAATTCAAATAAACTGAAGGAAGGCTGAGACTAATTTGAGGGTCTTGGGACTAATACGAAGGGTGATTTTGAGCCAGTTAGTAGAAAAGAAAAAAGAAATGTCTCGTGAGGAAGGAAGTAGGCATATCCAGTTTTACAAAACTTCTGTTGTTATTGTGCCTTAAACAGCTATTCTATGAGAAAACGAAGGGCTGTACCTTCCAGTGATTTAGTCCAGCTTCTTCACTTTAAAAAAAAAGGCTATCCATTTAAATAGTTGTATTATCTACAGTCCAAAGCAAGGGAGAGAACTCAAGCCTTTCACTGAAAGGCAATTACTTCTAAAATAACCGAACTGCATTGATTATGATAGTGTCCTTAAAATTACCTTTTTACAATGGAAATTTCTTAGAAAGAACAACCCCTTTACTCTGGTCGGGGTTTTTTTTTTTTTTTGTTTTCTCAAATGTTTATTCAGAAGTTAGAGCTGGGAAAACAGGAACCAGAAAGTCTAGTAAATTGTCTCAACACACAAGTAATACTGAACTGTGAAAGGAAAACAAACCGTTTTATAAGAAGATCCATAGTCTATCAATTATGCAAACATGTATTTACGACAGTTTTGTAAATAAAGGTACATATATTACTATAACTAGCAGATGGCTCGGTTTGAACGTATGAATTTCGCATTAAGTTAAAATAATAAAGGGAACACGCGTATACTGTAGGGGAAAAAAAAAGTCTCCTTCGCCCTCCCGAGTCAGAGCTGGTGTTTATTACAGCATGTTTAACCTGTGTTTCTCCTCCCATCGCCCGGATCACAGGAGTGCAAACACGGCTCCCGGGGACCAGGGGTCTGCCGGGCTCCTGCCTCTCACCAGCACAGGTGCGGTCCTTCCTACCGGCAAATGGCTTCCCACGGCCGGCAGCTTCCCCTTTCCCTTTTGGCTCACACGCTGCCCGATCAATCCACCCACGGCAGCTTTCAAGCCTTCCTCTTCTATATTTAGTTAACAATTAACACATTCGGCGTTTTAACTTCGCGGATTTCTGTTGCTGTTGTTGCTTTAGAAAGTCAAATAAAACTTCAATGGATCAACTCTTAAGGGGGGAACACCGCCTATGCTGCAAACGTAAATAAATAAGGAAACGCCGGCAGACGCGCACGCCGCCGGCTCCCCCCTCCACCTCACCGGCACCG
>NW_010526549.1:0-25800 GCF_000687285.1 Phaethon lepturus
GGTGACTTGGAAGCTTCTGTCCTTCAAGGAGGGAAAATAAAGCATCCAGTGTAATGGCAGCTGTGAAGAAGAGATGGGGATTCACGCCTTTACTGAGAGTTGGAGAGCATGTCTCATTGCTGTAATTTAACAATGCACATTCTTCTCAGCTCCACTATTAGGATATTTTTAGTTGCTCACCATGAATATTTGTTTCACTAGCTAAGGTGAAACAATATTGGGGACTCAATGAGGAAAAGTGATTCATTATGTATGTGTGGGGCGTGTGTGAATTTAAACATTGAAAAAGAGCCAACTTTCAGGGTAATATTTATTAATTAGCTAAATTAGTATGGTTTATTCTTGTGACTTAAGAATCCATTCCAGAAGCTGAGGGACGGCAGAGGTCAGATGTATTCTCAGCACAATGCCACACCATACGTGAACATACCTGGGGAAGCCCAGATGACAGTAACCACCATCCGATGAAGTGCTGAAGCTTCACAACTGCCTTGTAGTAGTGTATCCTGAACCAGCTAAACTTCCAGGTGCATACTCATCCTTTTGGAACCAGTTAAAGAGACACAGTCTGCCAGCATTCCTTATTGAATTCTATGACTTGGATGAGGATTTTCTGACAAAAGATTAGAAGATTAACAAGGCTGAAGGTCGAAGTCCAAACATAATTTCTTGTCTTGCTCCATTAGATCCCAAATGCTTATTATTCTCTTCAAACATTTTCAGTCAATCAGGTATCTCTATTTTCTTAGAGTGGATGCCAAAAACGGGAAAGTGAGGCTGAAAGGTTGATGCCCCTCACTACAAGAAGGACGTTGAGGTGCTGGAGCGTGTCCAGAGAAGGGCAACAGAGCTGAGGAGGGGGCTGGAGCACAAGTCTGATGAGGAGCGGCTGAGGGAACTGGGGGTGTTCAGTCTGGAGAAGAGGAGGCTGAGGGGAGCCCTCATCGCTCTCTGCAACTGCCTGAAAGGGGGTTGTGGTGAGGTGGGGGTTGGTCTCTTCTCCCAAGTAACCAGTGATAGGACGAGAGGAAACGGCCTCAAGTTGCGCCGGGGGAGGGTTAGATTGGATATTAGGAAAAATGTCTTTACTGAGAGAGTGGCCAAACATTGGCACAGGCTGCCCAGGGAGGTGGTGGAGTCACCATCACTGCAGGTGTTCAAAAAACGTGTGGATGTGGCATTTCAGGACATGGTTTAGTGGGCATGGGGGTGTTGGGTTGATGGTTGGACTTGATGATCTTAAAGGTCTTTTCCAACTTAATGATTCTGTGATTCTGTGATTTAGAGGGACGAGGCCACCACCTTCTTTGGTGAATTGATCTCTTTTTATTGCACCAAATAAACAGTTACAGTAATGTATAAAGAGACCTAATTTTCCAGCTAGAGCAAATTTGTCTGCATCAGGTACAGAATTGTCTGAAAGCACCAAAGGCAGGGTTTCTGTAAGATGCTTGATAATCCTTTAAGATAGATTAAATTCTGGTATGGTATGCTTTGCAGACTGCTCTTCAGAAAACTGTATCTGGCTGTAAGGCAGTTTGGCATTATTTATGTATTTAAAATCTATAGAGCGACACAGACCCATTGGCATTCTGTTTTGCACAATATGAATGACTTGATGTGGTAGTTAGCAGTAGCAGAATCCCTTGTGCAGAAGAGGCTGGTTGCCACCCAACATCGGTGCATGGATGCTTTCTTGAAGCTATTTTATTTCTGAATGTCACTGTGGTCAAAGAACAGTTGTGCTGAAGTCCTTGCGTCTGTCAGCCTGAGTACTCAGCATGGAAACCTTTCCACGGAAACCAAAGAGGAAACAAAACATAAATAGAAACTCCCAAAAAACATTCCTACCTGAATATGGACAAGACAGAATAAGCTTTCTATGAAGCTGTCGTTTGATCCGAGCATTTGAGGACAAGTACATGAGTAAACCTATGAAATATAAAGCATTGTTGGATCATGTTTTTCAATACTATTGTTTGTTATCATTGCACCTATGCCATAAATCACTGAATAATACCCCCTTGACACCCAGAGTGACACAACTTATTGGGTATTATCTGTAGAAACTAAAGATGACTGATGGGCTTAGATTGTTCACCATATTATGTTCGTATCAGTGATGTTTCTCGCAGTCTGTTTATTAGTCCTTTCATAGGACTCCTTTCATAGTCCTTTCATAGTATCTTCTCTTGTGAGAGTAATAACAATCAACCTCAATCAATGTTAGGGGTTTACTTCATTCTACTTCATTTTCTTCTTATCCTAATTCTACCCCATTATTCATTTATGTCATCTTCATAAAATGTCATTCCAAATTAGACATAGATGAATGATGGTTTATTTTTCTGGATTGAAACATGAACCAAAACATTAGCAGGGAGATGTGTCCTGGGTTGAAACAAAACAGTCTTACGCAGAGACTTCAGCAAAATAAAAGCAGAAGGTCAAAAAGTTGATTTGGGCCAAACTGGTGATAGGTATTTACAAGACAGTTTGATATCCTTTTATAATTTAAAAATAAAATCTCTATTAAAAATCTATTTTAAACAGAAATGGTAAAAAGTGTCATTTCAAAAAATGTTCAAAATTGAAAGCTCCAGGCAAAATGCTTTTCCTTCCCTCAGCCAATCCGCTATGAGTTAAAACAAAATAAACCAACTATACTTAAATTACTTCTACCCGTCTCCGAGCCTTTTCCTAAGTAATACTTACTTTGGCTATTGTAACTTCTTCCTCATTGTTTTTAGGTCTTCAGGTGGAATTCTCCATGTCAGACTAAAAAAAGTGAAACTCTGATTTGCTGCTAAGTTTTGGAGAGAGCTGAGGCTCACCTTCCCCCAGAACTCCTGTTTCCCCCCACCTTCCCTCCCTCTCCCATCAAATTCCTGGCTCTCTATGGTCTGCAGCGTCCAGTTTGCTGACGATGCCTAATCTTTCTGCCTCACTGTCATAATTTCATCTCTAGCTGCCAAACACAGGCTACACAAAGAAATAAACCCCAGTCTTTTCCCTTTCACTCAGCAGGGAGCTCCATAAAGATTCCCTCATTAGCAAACACAGAGCTGCCAGCGACGTTCTTTAATAACTCCCTTTCCCTGAGATGCTTTATGGCTACAAATGAAGATTGATCACAGGCCAAAATCTCCCCACTAAATAACCCACACAAATGAAATACCTTATTTGTCTGACCATTCCCCAGCTGTAAAGAGACCACAAACAAGCCTATGCCATCTCTCTGATAACTGCACCCGGGGCTGTACCTACCTGTGCGTTTAAATGCGGTAGTTGTCAATGCGACTGCAATGACAAGGGTTTCTATTTCCCACAAAACACCGGCGCTACTTCTGCGTTGTTTATGACAGAAGAAAAAGGCACATCTGCTTCAAGCTGTTCTGTTGGTGAGATGTTCTCATACGGTTTAATCAAGTCATTCAGCAGTCTCAAGAGGCTGGTGAAACTATGTGCTGTAGAATGACATCATGGGGTGAATTTTTGGAATGCAATTTCCATGGCAACACATAATGCCGAAGGGCAAACTATATGTTGGTGTTGATACATCAAAGGTTGTGGAAGTATGTCAATAAACGATGTACTCCCTGGATCTTCTGCAGAGAAATTTCCTGAGAAATTCTTTGTGGTGGTCAGCCAACATGCTGACTTCTTGAACTTCAGAATAACATAATGAGCAAAATAGTTCCTACCTGCTGCATATTCCGCAGGCTTCACCTCAAGAGAAAAACTAAGGTTAAACTTTTGGGAACAGAACATTTTCAGTCCAGGGTATGAGTTGAAAGGCTGACAGAGGGATCACCTCAAGCCCTTGTATGCAGATGAATTCTTTCTTTCTTTCTTTGTACACACTCATAGACAACAAACATTTTACAAAGGTTATCTACAGCTCTCTTTGAAGAGAGAAGAATATAGAGATGCCTGAGAATACAGAGATGGAGACAACTTGGATCTTACTGCAGACTTACTCTGCGGTTCTGGCTAAGTGTTTTTGCTTCTTTTGGCTTTCTGTGGTCTCTCATTTATTTAGACAATACATTCTACGGTGGAGACTTTCTCTGACAATTTTTATGGTATCAACTGCAAGGGGTCTTTGATCTTAAATGCATACTCAGGAAAGTAGGAGCACTAATTTGAGAACTTAGAGATGATGTCCTTTCAGGATTCAGGAAGGAAGAAACTAGAACATGATCTCCCAGGTTTTAATTAACTTTAAGAAAGTCCAAAACTTCAACCTAATAAAACTGAGGTCAAGCTGTATTTAAGCTCTTAATCAGCATTTTTAATGAGAATAGGAAATTTTACAGGGAACAGATAATCATAGTATTTCAAAGATAGGGAAGTTGGGAAAAAAAAAAAAAGTGACTCAAGGGAAACCATGAAAAAAATCCAGGGCTTTCAAGTCTTTAGGGCACATTTCATTTCCATAGATTACCCTGCCTTTTTTCAAGACAACTCCCACCCTATTTTCTCCTTAGACACTGAACAGCTCAAGGACTATGAACTTCAGGCCCAAGTGAGTAAACTGCATGTTTTGTTGCTGGCCTGAGTGGAAAACTTGGCTCTTTGCAGTTAGCCTGGAAAGGAAAAGGACTCCTTTTTGAAAATTGCATTTTGACAAGCTTACAGATTGATTGTTGCTCTAAGGATACTGTCTTGCCATGACACATTCATTAAATAGCTCAAAGTTTTACTGCCCAACTAATTCTCCAAACAGCAGTAAAAAACCCCAGTGTTGTACATGCCACCTCAATTTATTCCTTTTTCTCAGCCTTGCACCTCATTAAATTCTGATTTGTGCCCAGAAGCGATCAAAGGACATGCAATTGCTCCAGTAAGTCTTAAAGAATACTAAGTAGTCATTCAACGTTGACTTTGCTTTCTGTACATATTAGTTTCAGGGATCTGGCTTCTGGGTTTGGGACAATACAACAAAAATACTATCAAGCAAGATACGACTGTAGGGCTCATTCTGTATCTTCATTTCATTATAAGCTCTGCCTTCAGTAAGAACATTTCCAGATGGACAAAACTTTTGGACAAAAGCTTTTTCTTTTTTGTTTGCTTGGTTTTCTTTGGAAGGGGATTCTGCTGAAAATAATTTAATTATTTAAGACTTCTAAACTTTCTTTACTAATGATACCTTACTTCTAGGTTGCATGATGAGATCAAAGCCTTAGAGAAATGGTTGCAAGTTGATGGCAAGAACATTCCTCAAGTTTGTAGGAGAGTAAATTATGAATCCTCACTCAAATAATTTTTGTCCTTTCACTAAGATAGAATACTTTCACTAGGAAAGACTGAAACCAGATCCTGCATTTTCTCAGACTGAGGAAAGCAGCTTAACAAGAACTAGACTTAGCTTGGAGGCTTTTCTATGAAGCAGCTGAGGTATACAGGCTACTTCTAAAAGGCCATAAAAAGCCAGCACATTGTCAATAAAATTAAACTCTCTGTGTCATGGATTGCAACTCCACTGAAAAATGTGTTTGGATCTATAACTAAGGAAAAGCTTGCATACTGCAAAATTATGAAACCTTCTGACTGAGTACTCCAGTCACCATGGCAACTGGTGAAGTCTCAGCGTTTTATTCGGAGTTCCGTTTTCTTTATATTAAAATACTCTCATAGTTTTTGTTTGATCCCACTTCACAGCAAAGAATTATTTTTTCAAATGTAAAAAATTTTTTGCAGGACTGAATCAGAAAGCCATTTCCTGCCCAATTCTGAAAATACAAATTGTGAAGCAAGCATCCTGCTTCCTCACAATAAAATAAAATCACATATTTAATTCCCGTCAATAAAAACTCACCTAAAAACATTTTACTGACCTGTGGGCTGGATGACACTGGATCAGAGCGATCAGTTCAGCCCATCCTATCAATTTATTATGGCCTAGATAGGGCTGATACCCATAGATCAGTTGTAGTCATGGAAAATGACTTAATAGATCAGTTGAAGTCATGGAAAATAACAGAGGGAGGAAGAGGGTACAGTCACGAGGAGAAAACATTCAGCTTAGCACCATACCTCCAAAGCACGAACAACACTGTCTTTTTTACATGTGACAACAGATGTTTGGCTTTCATAAACCGGGAGCGTTCCAATGAAGAAAAAGAGGGGCTTTTCTTATCTGGGGTAGACAAGTATATTTCCAGAGTATCTGTGACTCCTTCCTTTTTCTGGAAGACTTCTAAACATCCTTTAATTATATGAAGCATTCAGGAAGAAAAAGGTGACAAAATAGGTGGGACAGTTTTCATCCAAAGAGTAAACTGTCAACAGCACTTTAATCTGGGAAAATATAACTGAAATGGCATATAAGAGATTTAAGGGATCATAAATTGTACTGAAAAGCTGGATTGGAGGCATATTGCTTTCTTCTTTCATTAAAATATAGGGCGAGGGGACATCACATCTGTGAAATTACCGAACATTATGTTTAAAAACAAGTGAAGCACAACATTTTTTTTAGATAAAGAATAATTCAGTGGTCAATCTTGTTAGCATAGGTTATTGGGGAATAAAATATAATATGATCCTAAAAAAGGAATTGGAAATGTTCATGGGAGTCATAGTGTTCTGTGTCTGTTAGACAGGATGGACATGACCTGCATCTGTGGAAGTCTCCAAACCCTTGATTGTTGGAAGCTCTTGGCCACAAAAAGAGTGACCCTATACAAACTCTGTACATAGAGACTGTTTATACATCTGCTCCAGACCACTGGTCGAGAAGATAAAGATTGAAAGATAAAAGGAATCTTGGCTAAGAAAATGGGTGTTTTCATACGGCATAATTCGTGCTGCAGTTCAAATGCTGAAAGTCCGTGTAGGAGGTTCAAGTGTCTATCCCTGGTAATTAAAGGTGAAACTGCTACAAGCACAGCTAAAGGAGACCTTACCATTTGGTTACAAAACACATTAAAGAGGCAGATTATATCATTTTATCAGGAAAAGATATAACATTTGCAGAAAGTGAAGGGCAGGAATTTTAAAATTTTTCAGGTAACATTCCTCTTTTTTGGTGGCATCTGCAAAACCCAGCTGTGGTCAGACAGAGGAAATACCACAAGAGACACCATTCTTGTATGACTGCTGCCTCTGCCAGAAACAAGAAATACCAGGAATCTAGTGAGGAAGATAAATCTTGTTCCCATGAGATGTTTTTGATTGGTCTTGTGCATATATTGCACCAGTTTCTGAATCGAGTTATTTAGATGGAGTTTGGAGTTCCTGGGAATATAGCTGCTGAAAAATCAGTCTCAGGTGATGCAAGCATTCTTCTGCAATCTCACACTGAATGACTTGACCCATCCAAACCTGTGCCTTTCTCCCATCTCCATAAAGAACCCAGTCATGCTCCAGAGGAGTTCTTCAGACAATGCTCGATCCAGAAATCTGCCAAGTTCTCAGGGTGTCTTTCTGCTAATTTCACTCTGAATTGGGTCATGGCCACAAGAGAATTTACAGGTCATCCTGCATCCCAAGCAGAAAAAGACTGGTGTAAAATGTAATAACAGTGATAGTATTTGGACCTACTTTTTTTTAGCCTTCTAAAAAATTTTATTATTTTCAACTGTTTTTTATTAAATGCTGAAATCCTTCCGGTAGCTTTAGAACCTTCCCCCTCCCTTCCGAGCACACACAAATTAAAGAATACTTCCCCTGTACTTAATTCATTAAAAAACAGGAATACAAACTGGAGGTTTTGGATTGCCTTTTTTTTTTTCCCCAAGCTGAGACATTCCTCATTTTATTATTTTCCCACATTTTTTAACTACTGCATAAAGGGCTCCCATCTGCAGATGCATTTGAAAAACACAGGTCACAAATTCTGGCTAGGAGTCCAGGTTGTAAAATGTTCCCTGACCTTTTAGACAGAGAAGTACAGTATGGTTATTTATATAGAACTTTTTTTCTCTTCTCTCTTAGAAAAAAAAAAAAAAGAAAGAAAGAAAAAAGTTTTGGTACCAAATGTGTTTTGCCAACTATGCTACAACAAGTAGATCTGGCACTTCCTTCACAGAGGTCAGCTGATGCTTTTCCTTCAAAATCAGCAGTATTCTTCTGATTTACACCATCTGTGGATCCATCCTAAAGTAACACTCCAAAAAGCATGTGGATTTCATTCATGTGGGTATGAGTGTTTTGTTTGGCTTGGCAACATTCTTTTGAAAATGTACGTGTTGGACTATCTTCAGGGTTTTCCAGAAGTGGTTTGAATGGATCAGGGTGGAAGGGGTGTAGGTGTCCTTAACGACCTTCCCCTGCTCCTGGCTGGTCTGTGTACAAAGCCAGTCTTACAGCATAAGCCTAAAGGTTGCATTTGCCAAGAACCGCTCAACCTGTGCCACACACCCTGGAGAACAGAAGTGAGGGGAACCACTCATATTGGTTCACAGGTGGGAGATGGCCATGCTGCTCCAGATCTCCATCAGTACTTTGTGGGGTGGAGCAGGGTGAGGTGTGAAACTAAGCTTCAGGACAGCCCAGTGATGACAGCCTTTGCTGGCTTATTTCCCCCGCAACCAGGGATTTGTGTACCTTGTGCCAGCTGGGCTCTAGCTAGTACCGGATTCAAACTTCTTATGCTACCGGTGAAGCTCCAGAGCTGCCAGCTGGCCACCAGTACTCTGATTTTTCCAAATTTCTGTGCCTCTGTCTAGGAAATTCATAATTGCCAGAGTTCAATGGGACAATTAGCCCAGGGTATACATGACATATTAATACAGTGCATATCATTGCAAGTTTAGGAACGAAACAAATAGATTTTGGGATGTGGTCGTACCTATACATGGCACCTTACTCAGTATCCAAGCTTTCACAGCATCACTTAACACTCAACTGAATAGTAGAGACACAATATTACCCCTATTTTAAGGAGAGAGCTGAGGCTCGGCAGCACAATTTATCTCACCAAATGAAGGCATCATCATGAAGTAGATGGCAAAAAAGTCAGATGCAACGTACTTCAAAAATGTAATTAGTCTCCACCAACTGTGGAAGCGGCCAAGTGCGACTAGTGAAGCTGTAGACGTCTGCATCGCAGACGTATAAAGTTGGGTGAGATGAATCCCACCCACGGTGGATTGGCAGTCACATGATATGTCTGAGGAGAAACTGGGAAGAGATATGCAGATCTCCCACACGCTAGCATTATTGCTAACGCATTAGCCCGTCTTCCCCACTCCACAAGCAGAGAATAAATTATGTATGGAGAACACATTTTTGGAAAGCCCAAAATGGAAAGCTTCGCATACAAAAAGTGTGAGCAGTGCCAAGGTTTAATTTGAAGAACAGGTCAGCTTTAGCTGCTGAGTGGTCCTCATTAAGCTGGTCTGCAAGGTGGCCTGACCTATCCTCATGGTCAATTTTATATGGAGACCACCTGAGAACTAGAAGCACATCTTTGGTCACTGTCCACTTCTGCCATGGAAATGATTTCTGACTACAACTGACCTGGAACAGAATTGAAAGCTTTTTTTCCTTTTTTCCTCCTCCTTGAGAAACATGTAGTTCTCTACTGGTTCCAGAATGCTGAAAGACAGAGGTTATCTTCTGGTATAAATTCTGGTATAAATTTACCAAGGATTGACAAAGGAAGCTAACAACTGCAACATTTAATAACAGATATGATATACAGCTGTTGGGATTTGGTTTTTGGGGTTTTTTTTTTTTTTTTTTTTTTGAGGGGGAGGGTGTTGTTAAAGTGTCAATAACTTATATACTTAATAATAGACACACTATGAGAGGTCCACATTTCCATCACAAAAAGATGGGTGCCTATGCCGTGCTAAAATTCTCTGGTCCTTATGTGGGTTTTCATGGCAGCGGTAAATGATGGAGAAAACTTTCACTCACCCTTTTCTCTTTGTTTTGATAATAAATGCAACCTGCAGTGGTCATTTTTGTTTTGGAGAATCATTACAGAAAACAGTATAAGAAATAGATCTGGATAGTAGCTGCCAGGGGATGCACCAGTTTTCTCATTTTCATCTGCGGGAATTGCAGGAAGCCGGATATTTTGCTTCATTAAACGTATCTGGAACAACATCTTCCATTCTAAAAATGAGCACAAAAAACCAGGGTGAAAAATAAAGCAGCATTTCTACCAACTCAGTTGGGAGAAAGAAAATGCAATCTTGGCATTTTGTTTCTGAGCTTAATAGCTTAGGGTCATTTCTCAGATCTTTTCAGAGCTGTATGCATCAGAGAGCATGGTTTCTGAATGGTTTGTGGGTTAAACCCTAATCATATTAATTGTCTAATAAGGTGTGAATAAGTGGCTCTGTTTGCCTCTCAGTTGGGTGCTGACCAAAACTAGCCTGTGGGTTCAACTGGGAAAGGCAGAGGAAAGGTGAAGGCTTGCAGGAAGACGTAGTGTTTGTAGACACCTACCTCATTTTCCTGGGAAGCCATTAAGAAATGCATGAGGAAAACGCCCACATACGTACCCAAAAGAGGATTCAGGTCAATAGTGAGTACTTAACCCCCTCTTTGCTGCTGCTTAACATTTTCGAGGTGCCTTTCTTTGCCTGAGAGGGTTTCACAGCTGCAACTCACACACCACCTGGCTGAGGCTGTACCTCGGACTGTAAAGGCACACACGGTTTTCCTAGGTCTAGAAGGAGAGCGAGGAAGGAGGAGCAGAACACTATCCAAGACACTGTCTCCCAGCAGGATTATTCTGATTTGTAGACTCCTCTCTCTGGGCTGCTGCTGCAGTTTGCATGCAAAATTTGTTGAATAACTAATCATCTGGAGAGTAGAAACATACATAAGAGAGAGTGACTCTCTTTTCTTTTGCCTGGCTTTTCTTGCACTTTTTTTTGGCATGCTCCCAGGAAGATTATTTGGAAGCGATGATGTCCAAATACCATTTAATCTATGACATTCTTGTTATTATCCAAATACTGTACTAATCCTACATATTGAAGAGTGGAGCTGATAGTTAATTTTTAATTTAATACCAAAAAAAATTAAATACAGTCAATCAAAAAAAAATTAAAATCTCATGCAGCAGGTTCAGTGTTTGCATGTCTCCAAAGTCTAACACTCAATAACCAATTAAGGAACAAGGCATAAAGCCACAGACTTTAACAAACAGTCTCAGTCATGGTTGGTGTCTCCTTCTTCTTTTAAAAATAATGTTGCCATTTGGGGTCTGTAATTGATTATCTCTCCTTTCTTGTCCTTTTCCACTACAAAAAAGGTTAATTCAAAAAAATTGTGCTCTGTTTCTGTTGATCGGAGTCTAATTGCCTCTCCTGCAAATTTTATCTCGTTTAATGCTCATACTGAAACGGAATAAATGCAATATGTGGAAGAACACAGATACTTACTTGTTTATTTACAGATTCTAACCCTGGATGCAGAGCCATGTGAATAAAAATGGTGTATCATAATTTCTCTGTTTCCCCCTACAGATATTTTAGTTTATGAAATAATAGTGATTACTTCAACGAAACCACAAGTAAACTCCCCAGCCAAGACCAGAGCCCAATGTGCTGGGTGCTTTACAAATAAAATGTTAGAGACAACCCTTACTCCAAATAGCAAAATGATTTGGCTGGACAATACCCAGTGAAAGAAGCAGAACTAAGGTCATATCTGCTTGCAGGAACGCAGACAGATTTGGGATCCCAAAATGTCTTGGCCCGAAGACAGCCCTGAAACGACTACAGAATAGCCGTTTATGGTAGGAATATGAAATAGTTACACCTCTTCTACATATATGGCAAAGGTGACAGGTCCCACACAAACACAGCCTTTTTCGGAGCAGACATCAGACCCAATGCATCTTGGGCTTTGCATCAATGGGTGTCCAAATTTCTTTACCAAAAAGAGGGGAACCTTCTGGCTCTTGAGTTTGTCCATTCCTATTTTGCAATGTTATAGGTAGCTCACTCTGGGAACCACCACTTTAGGACAGAGGGAATGTCTGCCTTTTGGCTTGAGTGGCAGACAGCTTGCAGAGGAAGATATCTAAATGAAGGCAGCTACATGGAGATGCCTGCATGTGTGGTAGGAGCACAAGTTCACATTATCATCAGCGGAAAGCTGAGTTAACAGAGTTTAGACGGTGATTCAGTGGACACAACAGTGTGAGTGAGATTCACTTTCCTAACCTTGGAAAGTTGTATTTGAAAGACCCCAGGATATGACATATGCATGCAGGGCTGCAAATTTTCTACGCGAGCTGAGACCCACGCCTTTCTGGGTGCCTTTCTGCACCCAACTGCAGTGCCAGTTGGAAGGCAAATTAGATTTCCTAGGGCGTGTCGTATGGACACTAGATGCCTAGATATGGTCAACTGAGTACCGCTACGACTGTCGTCTTTAGGAAGAACTGCACTGCTGTCTGCATTCAGTTCACTGTGTTGACTAGCTCTGCATTTGTTGCAGTGGAAGCTGAGACATCCAGCAAACACACAGACAGCAAACTTAAATCTTGACCCATGAGTTAAATTTTATTTTAAATATCACTGCTACTACTTAGGTCTGGCATCATTTTATGCCGATCCTTAGAAGACTAACATCACAAAATTTCTTGTCTCACTGAACTAATGTATTTATTTTCTCTTTTGCTTAGGCCAGGAGATACAGAAGTTGGAGGGTATAGGGAATGCAAAAAGAAAACAAGTGCAGAATAAGGAGAAAAATGAGAACTCATGGAAACAAAAATATACCCACAGTGAATAGTTAAATTGTGGAATTCACTGGGACAATGTAGTTTAATGTTAAATTAAACTGTAGGTTGCTACTACAGTATGATGCAGAAGATAACTGAGTTGACTTAGGACAAATGTCTGGAGTTAAAATAATAAATTAAAAACAAACTGGCTTTGAAGGCCAAGTAAATTGCCATTCCTCAAGACGTATAACATTACTGTGTCAGAGTAATGGGAATAAAAAAGTGCTTTTCTCTGAAATAGGCCATTCACTAAACTGCAGGATGCTGTTAAGCTAAAGGATTTCTAGCATCATCCTCTGAAGTAGCTGATATCAGCCATTTTCAAAAGAGAATAATATGAGAGGGCTATTTTCTGTCCCTCTGTTATCCATTGCCATTCCTAGACTACCAATCTTGGAGATGTACATAAAACTCATAATTAATAAGGAAAACTAAAGTCTCAGCCCACAACTAATTGCAGTGAAATACCCGTGTTGCTGGTTGGTTGGGAAGCAGCTTAGATTGTTCCCTTGGTACTGTTTTCTCACCAGGCTAGCTGATGCGTATGCTTAACAAACCAAACCATCACACAGACACTTTCCTCAAGCAATAATTTTTTTCGCCTCTAAAGATGAGCTGAAGTGTATAATTACTCATCAGCTTCCCTGCCTCAAAGCAAACTTAGAGACTGTTGCATTAATGATAGCCTCAAATGAGTGCCTGAGAAGAAGGTAATTAGAATCCTGTTGCCAAAAGAAATGAGGAACAGATTGTGTGTTCAGGAGAGCATTTTGTAGGTATAGCTACAAATTAAGACCTCTGTGATGTCTGAGGAAACAGCGAGTCAGTCTGTTGACTCTCAATTTCAATATTGTCACTGTGGGTTTGCATCACTGTTAGAGCAGCTCTGTGCCCTTGAAGGTGCACGTTCCTAGCGACCTGGTGTAACACAGCAGAGGGAGCTGGAAGGAAAGGTGAAGGTGTTAAATGAAGTATCTTCCCCGTACTTCAGCCCTTCTTGGCATCTCTACTTCCTAGCAAGTGTATGCAGCGGTGCATCTTAGTCATTCCCATGGAAGAGTCATTCCCCTAAGTCCTGTTAACTGGAGTTTGCAGTCTGGGAGGCAATTTGGGACCAGGTGCTTAGGGATAAAGCAGGCCAAATTGCTTAGCACAGAAGGAATATGTTCCTTAGAAAAGGGTGCTGAGGTCAGGAAACTGTTGGAGGCATCTGGAGACTAGTAATCTAAAGCCCTAATGAGTGGCCTGGGCCTGAGGGCTGACCTACAGCCCAGGCTCCAGGGGATGTTTTGGCTGAGGGGATGTTTCATGCTCCACCAGACCTCTAGAAAACCTCACTCATTCTTCACTCGGCATCCCATGAAAGCTTCTCCCCACTGAGGTGGTGGAAAGAAGCCGTCCAAACAGAAAAGACTACTGGGGCCTCGCTACAGGGTGTTTACCTGATGGCAGTCCTATTCCCATTTTTGCACTCTAGTTTTGTTCTGGAGAGTTCCTCTGGAGGCACAGATCAGCTCTTGCACTACCTCATTTGCAAAGAAGCTGAAAAACCAAGTCTGAATGAGACAACAGCAGGACTAATAGCAAGAGAGGATTGTACTTGGTTTGGTTCCCAGAGGACGTTACTAGATATACAATATAGGCTGGAGAAAAAGCATGCTTCTGATGGTACCTCATGATTTAGAAAACTCAATTATTTCGAGGCAATTAAATAATCTTCCACTAAGAGCCTCAGGTAGCTCGTTCTGTAACACAAGGCACTGGAATAGCTTGCATCAAAGAGATGTAGCAGCACAGAAAACTCAAAGTACCATATTTAAGGAAACATTAATATGGTGAATTTTGTAGTTACTGCCTAATTAGGCTTGGAGCTAAGTCAAGGCACTCTCATCCTCTTAACACATTTACAAAGTTGGTGTAAGCCTAACACCCAAGTGTCCATTTCCAAATGTTCCTTCAGTTACTGCCTGTGCAAAAATTAAAGGAGCTGCATTTCTCCCTGCTTTCCATACTCTTCAGCACTTTTTGCTTCTGATCCGCAAGAAAAAAGATATGCAGGAATGAAAACAGTGAGAGGAACAGAGATATATGTTCAAGTATTGGTTGAAGATTCACCAGTGCATTTAATTTCATTTGAAGCAAGGATTTTTTGCCTATATTTAGGCAACTCCCAAGCTTCTCTGAAGACTCCACGATTCACCAAAGAGTTCATAATGTTTTAAATGTCGTGAAAAGATGGACAGATGCATTTAAAAGTAATAAGAGCAAAAACTCACAGACATTGCCACAGAACAAAATGTTGTATTATTAAGAGTAATTAGTTGTCATTCTAGGAGAAGAATCTTGACTGTCTATGGTGGGATGATATTCTTGGAAGTTCTTCTGTAGGCTGCTAGTATTGCCTCCAAGTGGATGTGTAAGCTTTTGTTTCTCAGGAGTACAAATGCTTCTCCTTGTACAGAGCCTGTTATCTTGGCATGGCATGCCATGGTACCGAGTACGTCCCTTGGCATGGGTGCGTGCCCTTTCTCTTATCAAGGTCTCAAACGTTAGCAAAAAGTTGGACTGCTTTTTTTGCTTGTGGACTGCTTTTGGACTGCACAGAATCAATCATTTTGCTTACTGAATCCAGGCTGTCTCCTCATCACTTTGGGAGGCAGCCGTCAGAGCTGGAGGTCAGAAAAGGTGCTTGCTTAGTGCTATAAGAACTGTGCCATTAATAAACTAATACCCTTAACATTTTTGAGATTTCTGTATTATTTTTGCTGTCATCTGATACATATTGCTCATAATGTCCTGATTCCTAAAGTCGTTTTTCCCCTCTAAGCTAATGTACACATCTGTAAAATCAAGTGGCAATGGTTAAAGGCTCTTAGGCTGACAAATCATCAAGATCATCGACTCTCCTCCAAGGGAATAACAGTCCAGTGTGAGCTGACCTTCTGCTTCCCATGTTCACATTATACTGCTGGCTGGTTCAGCCATCCAAGGGAAGCTGCCAGCTGTAGCCATTCACTTGCTGTGCTAGTTGCCAAACACTTGGTCTGCCAGCTAGGAGCTCCTGTGCCAAGCTCCAGTAGTGATGAGTTCCCCAGCACTGATCCAGGCTGAAAATAGGTGCATTTGGATCCGTAGGCCTCTTTCTTTGTATTTATTCAGTGGGGGAGGAAAACAGGAAAGGAGGAAACGAAGCTGAGTTTTACTCGGACATTGTTACAAGTCACGGGAGAATCTCAAAAGGACTGGAAGGAGAGTTTGACTCAGACGGAAAAACCCAAGAATCCAGATGCTTATCCAGAAGCCTTTGATCTACCAGCGTGGAAAGTCTAGGTCAGGCTTTCAGGCTCTTCCTTGAAATTTTTGATGCTTTTTTAGTCCTGCTTGAAAGCCATCCATCTCTGCATGCTTCTGTCTCTCAACAAAGCTCATAAACAAGAAAGGCAATGAGTAACTAAAATGTCTGAAAATTCATTCAAATTCTGGATGTCTGTTGAGGTTTCTTCTCATTTTGTAGCTAATTAATCTTTGATTGCTACCAAGTTTGTTCACCTTGGGTTTCCCAGGCTGAACATATCAGGAAGAATAGTAACCATTCAAAAACATATTGCTATTATTGAAAAAGCAAAAGACATTAATTAACGAATAGAGTAGATGGGCAAAGGAAAAAGAGCAAATGTCATTACTTAGATTCTATTACGAAACAAAAAATTGTTGTTACTACAGAAAGGAACAAAGATAACACTTACGATCAAAATTAATTTTCCCTTAGAAAAAAATGATGACAATTAATTAAATGGCATCAGCAATTATTTTAGAGGAATAAATTCAATGCTGAAGGGGAAAAAAAGAAAGAGAAGGAAGCCAGTGAAGTCAGTGGGATCTAGGATGCAATCTGTCTTATACTGGAGTTTAGTAGTTCAGATCAATTGAGCTAAAATTGCCTTTGCTATCAAATAAGAAGGAAGCCTGGGAAGATGAGTTCAGACATAGATCTCTACACTGCAAACAGCTAAATTTAGATAAATAAATTACCCCCCCATGCAGACATCAGAATTTAAAGAGATTATTATGATCACCTGCACCGTATTGCACCATAAACTGTGTGGGATGTCTAGGAAGCGAGAGACGAGGTACTACGCAATATCGTATGATCTGATAACACGTATTGAACTAGTCAACATTCATGAGGCAACCAAGATGCCCATAGCTTTCACCATAAATCCATACTTCCCATATAGATAGGCTGTCCCATTTTCTTCCCTCAAACTGCCCTGTACCTGATGTCAATAAAACCAGACTGAAGGCAAAGTTTCACTCAATCTGACAAACATACGATGCCATCTGCCAAAAATCAGAGAATATCTCAAGAAGTGGTGTACGGTGGAGAAATCAGGATTAATCTTTCACCTCCCACTACTCTAGGATATAATTTTCATGTCCTGTGACGGAGATGAATATGGGAATGAATGTGGGAATCCTTTATAAACTGGGCAGAGAGCTCTGTAGAGTCAAGCCATGGAGATGAGAAAGATGTGGGATGTGCGGGCAAGACAGCCCTGTGGCAGTAGGAAAGATGTCCTTCTGGTGACCTACTCCTTTCCAGCCTTTGAATTTAGAAAACTGACTCTGTCTCTCTTAATCTCAATGGAACAGAGACCTAAAGAATGTGCTTCTATTCACATCACAAGAGCCACTGTAAAATGCCATGTTTATGCTCTTATTGAGAGAAGTCTTTCACAGATCTACTAACAGCGAGGCTTTCTCCACAAGAAATGGCTGATCAAAGAGTATTTTTAATACTCTTTTTAGTAATTTTATTTATAAAGTAGTACAAGAACTAGAAAGTGCATTTCTTACTACCAGGAAAGTACCATGCCCATTTCATTATGCTGCTCCCAAATGTAACTAGAGCTACAAAGAGAAATGTGTAAATCTGTGTAAGGTTTAGGCCATATACCATGTGCTGTCTTTGGAGAATTACAGTAAAAGATTCCCATTCATGACATAAAGTAACCATAAGAAAGCTTTGCCCAACAATATTAATTCCTTACCAGAGGTAAGCATTTTTTTTCTCAGTGCTTTGTCCTGAAGAAGAAATGCAGTAATAATAACTCTTCGAACTAACTCACACATGTTTTAAAAAAAGTGCTGAAATTAAAAAAAAAAAAGGGAAAAGAAAAAAAAACCAAAAACAGACATTATTCAGATAGAAGCAGGGAAAGCTGAAAAAACTCAACAAAATATTTTGATTTAACTGGCAATAGTAGCAAAAACAAATGTCCATTAGATTCCGCTTGTTTTCTTGGATATGTTTCTATGGTATGAAGTCAAATTGTCATTAACTGCCAATTGGCTGCCAAAGTTATTTCCAGAAGTTCAAGTTTCTCAGTGGCTCTACTGTAACATTAAAGTGCAAAGAGTGTGCCCAAAAAGCCTCATTAGAGGAAGAAGGAGTGGGCTGGATCTTAAATTGCTGCGCTTATAAGATCTTTAAGAGGAAATTTATGTATGAGGAGGTGGTGGAATGTGTTGAAAAATTAGCCCAGGGAGAGTGTGTTGATGACATCCAGGATTGGGATTAACAATGGGGCCCTGTTGTAATTTGGAAACACCGTACTTCAGGCAGCAGTGAAACTAAGGAAGTCATTTACAGTGGCCCTTTCCTGCGCAGATCCTCTGATGCCTATAAAAAGTTATTCTTCCTTACGTTAGGGGAATTATTAATAAGAATTCTCTCTCTGTTTCGGGAGCTTTTTCTGCAAAATCTCTGGGGAATGTCTATCTTTGAAACGGCATCTCTCAAATTCAGTTGGCACTAACTATTGTTTTTAAAAAAGGTTGTTGAGGGGAAGGATGTAGAAGCAAGATGAACAGACATGCAAACAGATAAACAGAACCAATCAAACAGCACAGTTGTGTGCATTTTCTTAGGAAGCCAGAAGAAGTTAAAATACCGTGTGACAGGTGGGGTTCATCCTGTGTTGTGTGTGAATAAGCAGGTGAAATAGATGAACGGGGCAGAGAGGAGTACTCTGCACAGAGACACTACTGCAAGCCATGAAGAAAGGGTATATTAGCTGTCAAACCAGAATTGCCTTGTGTGTTGGGTAGGACAGGGCCATCTGATGTGCTCACCACTGTTCCGCCATAAGCAGCATGTGTCACTTGCCCAGCACATGGTGCAATATTTTTCAGGTTTTTGTCCCCTCCAAAAGTTCCATGAATAACGAGGGATTGCAGTGAGAAGTCTAGGGCAAGGTGCCAAGGAAATCAGGCATTTCCCTGTTTGTAACGGTGGGGACCTGATTCCCCTCCAAACTACATGGTTATAACTGCTGCGTGTTCCTATTTTAGGGAAGTCAATCTGCCTTTTCTCTCTGGGCTCATGAAACCTCTCTTGGATGCAAAACACCTCACCTCAATCCCTGGGAAGGTGATGGAGCAGCTAATTCTGAAAATAATTTCCAAGCACATCAGGGACAAGAACATCATCAGGAGTAGTCACCATGGCTTCACCAAGGGAAAGTCCTGTTTGACCAACCCGATAAACTTCTACAATGAAATGACTGGCCTGCTAGATGAGAGGAGAGCTGCGGATATTGTCTACCTAAACAGGTCAGTAAGACCTTTGATACTGTCTTCCATAAGATCCTCATAGAAACACTGTTGATGTATGGACTGCATAAGCAGGGGAGTTGAAAACTGGCTGAAAGGCCAGGCCCAGAGTGTGGTCATCAGTGGCATGAAGTCTAGTTGGAGGCCAGTGACTAGCAGTGTGCCCCAGGGGTCAATACAGGGTTCAGTTCTCTTTAACATTTTCATTAATCATCTAGATGATGGAGCACAGTATACCCTTGAGCAAGTCTGCTGATGACACAAAACCCCAGGAAGCCAGTGAGTGGAATAAGACGACATTTTTGGAGGTAAAGGTAAGAGCTCTATGAGGGAGACTTACCTGCAGGATAAAAGATCTCTTCTCTACTTGTCAGCACGGCACCATGCCCTCCAGACATGAAACAAATACAGAGTCCTTGCAGCATTGCTACTAATATACTTTGCCGTGTAACAAAACCGTTGAGAATTCATACCCTAGTATGTAATGCTGAGAATGGAATAACCTGATGTCAGTTGGCCACAGTCAAAGAGACTCCTGTACACTACATGTTACAAACACTACAACTTCCACACTATAGGCTGAATGTAGTTCAAAGTTACAGAAAGCCCAGAAGCTGCCTTCAGACTTGTTAAACCAACAAACCTGGTCCTGTCTCGCATTTTATAAGGGACAAAAATATCCAAAAAATGAATGTTTATTGCACATTTCTGGTTTTGGGCTCCAGTTTTATTCCACAGTGTTAAGAATGATGGGAGTTGACAGGGTAGGACAGAGTGACGGCGTAGCCCTCAACCTCACATTTGTCCTCACTAAAATCTTCTATAAAATAAACATATTGTAACTCAAAAACGCCTCCCTCTTAGGCTGCAATTTCCTCAATGGTAATTAGAGAGATGCAGGGTGACACTAGTTCCCAGTGCTCGTTAATAATCCTACGAGCCGTGTGAGGATGGGAATACAGGGGTGGCCGAACGACGGGACAGAAGAACACTTTACACTATTGCTAATGACGGCAGCAAGGTAGCGTAAGGAGGACGGGGTCACAGGGAACACCAAAAGCTAAGGGTGGAGGAAGGTTTTACAGCCAGCATCAGAGAAAGACTTGCAGCTTCCTCAGAGTGGGATATTATAGAGACTTATCAAATGAAGTTCTGACTTACTTGTACCAGCTGAACCTGACACCCTCAGCATTGAAACGCAAGCCTCCGCCACTCTAGGGATACATTCCGCTGAATAACAGACCGAGCAGGCTGTTATTTGTGTGCTCATAACCCACATTTTAAGAGCCTGATACATTCACATATGCCAGCAGGAAGGCTGCTGGGTTGGTCTGCCAGTCCTATTTAGGGGTGCAAAATGCCCTTCACTGATGGGACAATCATAAGCAAAACAATTTCAAATGCTTCAAAAGGTATTTTTTTTTCCATAGCCAATCTAAAACGGAAAAAAACCCACTAAGAGATTGGATCAGATTCCTCACTCAGCAAAGGAAAAACAAGATGACATCCAAACCTCTTAAGTCTTTTCACACATGGAAGGCCAGGCAGCCAAAATTCTCCTTCATCATTTCCACATTCAGCTTTCCACACACAGAGCGTTACAGAACAGCACTTTTTACATAAAAAATATCCCTTCACCAGAGGGAAAAAAAATTAGCAAAACACATACATATCTGCCTGTATTTTCAAGGATTCCACTTGGTTTCTTTTTTCGCTTCCTATGAAAAATGTTTTCTATGAATATGGGAAATAGCATATAGAGTTCTGGGTATCCCCCTATTATCCCAGATAATTTCATGTTTGCATTTTAGCCATTCAAAGCCCACTCATTCCTCCACATTAACTTTTTTGCTGTTCTCTTCATTTTAAATGATTAGCAAAAGTCGGGAGGGATAGGAAGAGGATGTATTCATACACAGCGAAGGGCTATGTGGTGTTTAGCTGCCTGCCAGGTTAAATCACAACAGTATAATCAAATTATTTTCTATGTGATTGTTGCTTTTTTTGTGTCCTGTCACAGCCTGATCAGAACCACCATCATGTGTCACCAGCAACAGGTGATGGAGTGCGTAGAGAAGGCTTTCCACAGAAGCATCTTATGGCAAGGAAGTTGGATCTTGTCAAAATCAGCAGAAAACAAACATGGGTTTATACAACTTGACACTCCTGAATCTCCACACACTAAAAAATCCTCAACCACCAACAGCAGAAAATGGGGAAAGTTTGGATCAGGATGAACAGAATATTGATCTGTGAGGCTAAGGCTTACCTACAGGATGGACAATGTCCCGTTCCCCGGATATAGATGGGATACAGCATTTAAACACACTCATACATCTGTCCATAAACATACACATGCACATTTATCAGCAGCGAAACACCTGCAAAAATCAGCAACCAATTTCCAAGTTAATGGCATTTTAAAGATAAAAACATATTCAGAATATTGGCAGGGCTTTGTAAAACAACTTAAATTGATATTTAAATGTAAGAAGCTTCTGGAAAATCTGGCAGTGCTAGGAAACTGGGATTTCTTGTACTTTCTTGTTGGGTTTTTTTTCAGCATAGAATTCAATCACCTTTTCATGTTCTTTCCATGGATCTAAATCTCTGCTCCTTTCTAAACCCAAAGAGATTGGTAAGATTTGAAAAGTTCAGGGGTGCTGCTCAGGTTCATAACAGCATATTTGGAAACACTTTACAATACGTTTTGGTTCTGAGAAATCATCCTGAGAGGCAGAAACCGTGGATTTGGCAGAGCAAGATGATATTTAAAGCATAAAAGAATTAGCAGGTGTCAGAAAGTTTCTGCTGCTTCTTCCATATTGCGTTGCACTGTGTCGTTATCTGTGCAATTTTTGCAATTTTGCTAACTGCTATCAGTCCTGGCCGTGATCTGCTAAGCAGGAAAACTCAGACAGTGCCTGGAATAGAAATAGAAATTAACTGTAATTTCTGGATTTGCTGTGCTACATCAAAATTAGCTCCATGCAGGAACTTATCCATAGCAAATCAAAGTAACTTAATTGGAGTGTTAATGACTCTGAAATCACTGGCTTAAATACCAGAGGAGCTTCTGGGTCTATTTTCAAGAAGTGGGAGACCTGACTGCAAAAGCAACTGAAAACGTGTTGCGCAAAATATCTTTGAGAACATTTCTGAGAAAGATGGCGAAAGGTAGCCTGTGTGTGCAGAGTTCAGTTTTATATTTATATAAGATTTATATATTTATAGGAATGTAAGTGCAGATGTCTTCTGTCTGGGGCATCTATGCTTCAATTACAGTCAGCACAGATTCAGACAATACCACGAGCAAGAGCCCGGAGTGATTCAGCTCCTTTGACAGTGGGTATTGAGCACCCAGTTTCATGTACGTTGGCATTTGGTAATACCCAAGATGCACCTGGTGTTTTGGGGTGTCCCATTGGGTCTGTAGACATGACCCATTTGGGGCTGGAAGGTGGAGACCAGGGGAAACACCCCAGGGCAGCAAGCGGCACTAGACACTGATATTTAAGCAAATTAATCCTGACTTTAATGATGTCCTCCCCTCCATTAGATCCACCATCTGCCATCAGGGTGGGAAATCTTTCTGAGGATCCTTTGCTTTACACAGTTCTAACCTGTCAGTCTCGTCTCAGACTGGTGAGAGCGCAGAGATCCATGCCATGTGGAGAGACAGCTGGAAGTCCCGCAGATGTCCTGAAAGTTTTCAAACAGCTCAGGACACCTTTGTTTAGGCAAATATATTGTACCAACGCTGCCTGTGACATTGCAAAAGGGGTCTTCCCTTTCGTTTGGGTCAGTTTTACCATTCTGTTCAGTTACGCTGAGCTGCAGCCCTACGTCTATTAGTGTGTTATGCTGAAAATTAGCTGTAACGGATGATGGATTTCAGTGGAATACTATTTCTGTCAAGTGAAACCTCAGCGTCAGCTAAGCAGTTTCCAGCCTCTGACTACTACTAATAATCACTTTTCACCAGCTTAATTCATTAGATGGGGAACAAGGATCAAAGACATAAAAGAAGTTGCAGCTTAAAAAAAATAAAAGCTGTGGCTTCCATTATTCTTTTTGTTTGAGCCGTCACATTTTCTGTCACCAGGTTTTCTACATGAGCCTTGATGATGGTACGAATTTCTAAAAATGTGAACACCCAGAGAACACCAGTCCTGAGTGAGTGCAAGCATGTAGGAGGGAAGGGATTCTGAACCTGAAGTTAAGGCCAGTGCCCAACTTTGTGCCATCTCCTTCTGGAAGCACCTGATTGACAGGTCAAAAGACTTCCTTGAAGACTATGGCTGCTTTGCAGAAAACAGCTTGATCTTTGTGAAAGGAATTACTTCACGGAGTGGGGTCTCTTGCCTTGCAGATGGAAGAGTGCAACAGCAAAAATGTTCAAGATTATCCTGAAGAGGAGGAAGAAAACATCTATTGCTAACATGACAGGTATCTACCTAATAATTTCTCTTTCGGCTTTCAAGTGCCTAACTCCTGTTGTTCATAATCAACACAGGAAGGCAGGCATTGCTCTCAAAGGGAGCAGAATGGAAAAATATTCTCAAATCTTTTGAAATACTAGGTTTATGTCTATTACTCTTGTTTTACCAACTGTCTGGAGAAGTATCATTGTAAAGCAAAAGTGAAGGTGATCCCTGAGGCCCTGAAACAGGTTGAAGAGCCTGGCGTTTCTTGAACACCAAGTTCTTAGGAGGATCTATCCAGGAAAATCTAAGGAACAGCACTTTCTTTTTCAAACTTTGAGTGTATTCCTACAAAATACAACACTACTTTTGCAGAGAACATTCAAAATTTTTTTAGTCTCACCTTTTATGATGAAGTCTAAACCCTTATCTTGTGGACTCAAGACCCTGAACAAGAAATTCAGGCTCAGTTTTCAATTCAATGAAATGAACAGAACCAAATAGACACCTGGGCTTCTAACACCTGCTTTATTTAGGAGACTAAATGTCTTCTTGGGTCTTTACTTAGGTGTAATTTTTGCAGAGGATTGCTTGGCAATATGACTTTCCTGATACTCAAAATCCAGAAGGTGAAATAAATGGAAATAGCAACAATAAAAGCAATAAAACCCCTACCCATTTTTATTTTATTTTTTACAGATAGATTTCTGATTTCCTAAAATTGATGGATGACACTATTGTAAGAATTAAGATAATGAGTGAGTCTCTGTTCCACTATAAAGTGGGACACTTGTATGCTACAGTGCTATTACTATTAAAAATAATAACTTTGAAAGCCACAAGCAATGGAAATGACTGCATGACTTTTAAAAAACTCCAAAGTAAACAAAGTTTGCACTTGGATCCATTAACCTTCTCAGTTTAAACTACACAGAGCTGTACTTCAACCTGACAATGACTACAGTGAAACCAGTGAAACGGGGCTCCAAAATAGATGGGAAACTGAAAAATGTAGCTTTCATCTGGGACCCATTCTCTGAGCAAATGTAAGTGTTGCAAAAACTCAATGCTCTGAAGAAACAGATCGTAGACATTTCACCACCCTGAATCCTGGGAAGTTCTGGACGTTTTCTGTACCTACTGCAGCTCTGTGTATCCAGCAACAGTTACTAACACACCCTCTTCTAAGAGTCATTTTGTGAAAATCAGCCAGTTAATATTAATGAGATATTTCAGATATTGAGAGACTGATGTTCCCTTTGAAGCTGTGGAGAGAAACAAAGAACAGTTAATTGGTCTGGGCTGTTTTGGGGTACAATATCTTGAGACTGAGCGAACCAACACACCAGCTCATTATTTCCAGATGGATGAGGTACACTTCACTCCTCCTACTCGTTCCCACCACCCACCCACGCTTCTGGCCACACATTCATGTCTCCTACCTTGAGCCAGTTTTGCATTCATCAGACTCCTCCACAAGTCAGGTTAACACACCAAAACATCAGAAAATTAAACAAGGGTGGAGGACAAGGAGGTAATTGTTGTGCCATTTTAGTGAGTTAAATCAGCTCTGCAGAGAGCTGAAGGAAGCAGAAAGAAGGACTACCTGGCTGACAGTGGGACAAAGGAGGAGCTGGGGTAGTGGTACATAACGCAGTGGGTGGTTTTATGATGTTGACTGCAACATTCCTTCTACAGGCTATGAGGGCCAGCCAATAGCAGTGAGTGTCAGGCAAGTTCATACCTAAACTTTGACTGGAGTCCCGAACAAAATTAGGACCTTGTGGTTGAAGATTGAGAACAAGAAGACTCTTTTCTGCTATTTCCTGATTTGCAAAAGTTTGATGTTCCAGTCACATGAACATGGCAATATGGTCACAAGTTAGGCACTTGTTACTAAAAAAGAAGTTTGGCTTCTTAGTGTTCTCATCTGTCATTTCAGGTGCTTTTAAAATTTCTCTCCTTGTCGCTTAATACTGAAATGTACTGTTTCTGCAGGCTGAAGTTATGGTGCTTTGCAGCTCCTATTAAATCCTTAGAAACAATTTCTAGGGA
>NW_010526549.1:25831-27472 GCF_000687285.1 Phaethon lepturus
AAATGGCAATGACAGGAGAGTTAAGGAGAAAGAAAAAATAGGAATTCAGCCAGAAAATGGAAATTATCACCCAATCTCTGACAAAATACTGGGCAACCATTAAAAACTACGAATAAGCAAGGACAGGAAGGAACATTTTATATGTCACCAGAAAAGCAGCCAGACTGCAGGGCTGCATTGTACGTGTGTTTTCACAACCTGAACATAAGAATACGCTGAACAAGCCCCGTCCTCTGGAAGCTGGTGTGATGTGCACCCCCGAGTTCTCAGGAAGGATATCTCCTGGTGCTGGCAGAGCAGCGGGATGAAGTAAGGTCCCTGGTATGTCAGCCCCACCTGTTGGATGGACCATCAATCAGAGTTGCCAAAGCCTTACCAGAAGAGTGACTAATCCACGCTGGAAACATCAGAGAACTTTCCAGGCCTTGTTTTGTAGTTGCAGAATGACAGTTGTTGGTATTGTATATATTTATTGGTTGGGATCAAGCTTCTTGGAGACTTTAATAAAAAAGTTCACGTAATCACACCAGCTTAAAGTTGTCTCTGACTTTTTCCTGTACATTTGGAGTAAAGCAACCACCTACCTCTTTTATGTCACCCTTTCTACAACACCAGAGAGTGCTGTGTCAGGCCAAACAACAAGGGGGTGTGGAGAACAAGCCAAAAATCATTACAGAGGAGGCGTCTTGTGAGGCGCTCAGCAGGGAACATGCCATGTAGGTGGCCACTGCAAGTTGAAGACCAACCTGTGGAGAACAACAAGGAATGGATAGTGGGTCTGAGTGTGTGAGGCTTGGGAAATCTGTGCTCCATCAGGTCCTGACTGCTAGCAAACAGAGCAGCTTGCTGGTGTGGGCTGCACAACGAGGCTGTTGAGGGGTGATGGAGGACATCGTCTTCTGTGGCTTGCTGGCTTCACTGACTCCTTAGCGTCACTCAGGCTGACATGCATACAGCCATGTCTGCTGAGACTGTGACCGTGCCATGCTCAGAACTCCTCCGCCCTGGTGCGTGGAAAGATCAGGACTACCAGCTCAGCAGAGCAAGGAGAGCTTGGGGGCTTAGTGGCTATTTAAACCATTTTTTTGGACATGCAGACAATAATATGACTTTGAATTCTTTTCTTTCTTTCCAGGGCCATAAAAAAGATCCACACTGCTTAGTTTTGCAGCATGTTCATGGAGCCTGGATTTCTCCTCTTCTGTTCCTGCTCTGTTCAGTTTGTTTTCCTGAGTATTGACATTGTGTGGTCTAAGGCTTATGAGGTGGTCTAAGGCTTATGAGGTGGTCTAAGGCTTATGAGGTACTAAGGCTTAAAAGAGAGCACACCGGTGTAAGCGAAAAGTCTTTGCTAAACTACTCAGAGAGATGAGCTGTTGTCCACAGGCTTAAATTCAGGAAGGGGATTTGAAGATCCAAAGACCATTACACCAGAATGAGGGCTCGTGCAGAACTGTTGTTGTCTTACCCAACTTTGTAGCTTTAGTGAAATAATTTCCCTCTGCTGTCTCAGTTTTCATTATTTGCTTCACCTATCTTCTTTGAAGAGCTTTAGAGGAACAGCTTTACCTAGGAACAAGACCTCCAGGCACTCTTGGAAGTATAGTCTCAAAATGAATCACAGAATCACAGAATCACAGA
>NW_010526550.1:0-3900 GCF_000687285.1 Phaethon lepturus
GGGGAGGCTGAGGGGCGGTTGGTCGTGGGCCGCCCCGGGCTTCGGGGCCGGAGAAGTGCACAGAGCTCTCGGGGGGTGGCTGTGAATCCCGCAGCCACGCGGCAGAGTTTCCCTAGCTGCGGTGCCACGGTTGTTCCAAGTGAAGGGTGGACTCATTTCTTCGTATGCTTAAATCTTAGTTTAGAGCTGTGTTTCTCCTTCGATTTTTGTCCCATGTGCATCGGTGAGAAGTAACCCCAACAGCCTGTGCTTCTGCACGTCGTGTCTTGCCCGATCTTTGGCCACAAATTAGGAAATGTGCTCACTGGCCTTGGGCAATGGAGCATTAAAATTCCCTACATAAAGGTGGTGTAGGGATTGTGCTGACAGGCAAAAGTCGCTCCTTGTGGAATTAAAGAGGAAAAGACTTCGGTTCTAAAACTTCTGATCTGTTTAAACTTTATTTTTCAAAGTCCTTTCTGCTTCCCTTCCTAGCATTTGGCTTGCATGCTAACAAAGAACAAGCTCACTAAAGCATATCATGTTGAGTATAGTTTTGCATTCAAAGCAGAGGTGATGTTGACCTCATTCTGATATTGTCTGTTTTTTTAGGAAATCAGTCATGATACTAAGAAATTCCGGTTTGGGCTACCTTCACCAGATCATGTATTAGGATTACCTGTAGGTAAGTACTGAAAACACTTCATTACATGTATTTCTGTTTTTAGGATTTATAACTGTACTCAGAGTTCTTGGACTTCTGACTGTTTGGGAGTTTAATGCTCAGAAAAGCAAGGAGTTAAAAGCTGCATCTGAATGCTGCTGTGTCAGAGAGAAATGTCAGATTTCCTGAAGGGTTGTATTTCTGATCTTTTCTGTGTGCTTTGTTCTGCTTGTCTTAAAGTGTGTGGTGTAGTTTAGAATAAGAACAGTGAAACTGAACTGAGTCTGAAATTCCCCACCGGTCAGGATACAAGCAGAATGATATCTGTTAAAACTTTGTCATATTTCTTATTCGCATTCTACTTCCATCTGGTGACCTCTCTTTTATTGTCTGCTGCCCTCATGCTTTGATGAATACAGTCACACTTGTAGATGAGAGAGAGCACAAGTCTTCTGCCAGGGAAACTTGTAACTATTCTGTGCAGAACGAAGACAAAAATACAACTACTGTATATAGAAGATGCTGCAATATTCAGAGCCTTTTCTGTGCATGCAATTACCTTTGATTACATACAGATGCATACAACTTTGTCTAGCTTTCTGTAGCACAACTTCATTTCAAGCTAGGATTGGCACAGCCGTCTTTCCTGTACCCTGCAAAACTGATGGCATTGAACCTTGGCCCTTGAATTAAGGGTAATCTATGCAGGGGACGGTCTCGCTTTCTGATCTGCAGATGTGGCAGATGTAGACCTGTTTCTGCTGTACTGTGTTTTGCAGTTTCCCTTGCTGTCTGGTTAGTGTCAGGGTCTTTCCCATTCCATGGTGTGAGCACGTTCTTCTTGCATGCTGCCTGTCAAGGGCAGCAGTCATTCTCCAAATTCTTTTCTGGCTTGTATGGGAGACTTATAATTGAACTGTCCACATTAACTAGACAAATAAGTGAATTGAGATGTGCCCTGCAGTGCTTGTGCTTATCCAGACTTTATTCTTAAGAATTTAGGAATAAGATCCTGAAACTGCACAGGCCAGATTACCTCCTGGGAGATTTCTGCCTTCTGCTTTTTACTGTGAGCGTTTTGCTAAAAATGAAATGTTTTCTACCAGTACTGTTCCTGCTTTTTGTTTTTTTTATACAACTCTCTAGATTAGTGCTGTCTGGCTGAGGAGACTGCTCTTGGGAAGGAGTTTGAGTTCTTTTCATCAGCAGAACCAGACTCTTCTAGAGTCTGCCTCTTGGAGCATCAGGGTGGGCAGAGCTCTCTCTGGACAGCAGTGCCCAGTGCTGTGGAAGCCACAGCATTATGGAGGCAGGAGTTATGGAGAAGGACTATGGCCCAAGGCTTTGTTCTTGATGTCTTGGTGCAGGATCTCTGGGAAGTTTGCTCTGAGAGATTGCTGCTATTAAAATGTAATACTTCTTTCTTTCCAACCGGTGTATCCTTACATTCACTTCATTAATGAACATGAGAACAGCAAAATCCAAAATAACAAAGAGCACTTCAGAATGAGCAACAAAATTTCTGTATCACTATTTTACTATAAATTTCCTACTTTCCTAGCATCTTATCCTTGATTCTGTAATCTACCGCCCTGCCTTAGCTACCCCATGCTCCAGAAACTCTTGCTGAAAAAAGAAGAGAGAATAGGTGTTTTATACGGCATTTATATGGTAAAGATTTTCTCTGTCATTGCTTTTGTTTAACACGTTACAATACCTGCTTCTCTCTCTTGTCTTGTCCTCCAGAAAAGTTTGAAATGGGATGAAAAAATAAACAATGAGATTGTCATTCTTTTTCCCTAGGCCAACATGTTTACCTTTCTGCAAAAATTGATGGTAATCTGGTGATTCGAGCCTATACCCCGGTTTCCAGTGATGAGACAAAAGGTTATGTTGATTTAATTATAAAGGTAAATTTTGGTTTCCTTTAATATAGATAAATTGCTAAGTGGAAGGAAGGAAGGTACTTCATTAGTGAAATGGCAGACATTATTTTGATTGATCTTCCTTCAGATAGGATGACTGCATGGCAAACAACTGGTTTCACATTACCTGTGAGTAGTAAGTTGTATCTTGTGTATCTGCTGTGTATCACTGAGGGGTAGCAGAGGTAAGGTGGATGGAGAAGGGAATCACTTTGGCAGTTCTGCAGGAGCTTCCCCAGTATCTTTTATTTAGCAATGCACAAATAATGATCACTCTCCCTCAAGATGCCTGTGCTGCTACTAATACTTGCTGCTAATAGCTGTACGTAGAGAACAAGTTAATAAGAACTGCTATTTTTGGTGACACTAAAGAGATTGCACTTATATGTCTGTAAGCATCAGAAGTTGTTGCTAATGTGTTTATTGATTAAGAAAACGGTATACCTGAACAAGGGAAATCCTTTAAGCTTGGGAATGCGGGATGATTTGATTACAGGACTTCTGGATTTTCTAATCCTTTTCTATGATAGAGTTTGTCCTTAGGCAAAAATCTGGGCTTTTTTTGTGTGCTCTGTTCTTCATGTTGCAAGTATGGTGAACTGTTATTACCTACCTAATACTTATTATGTGCTTTGAAAGGTGAAAAAGCTATTGTGTGGCTGAAGTCTCTGAAAGTCTTAAAAGATGCAGCAATGCAATTTTCAGAAGGAATGATTACGAAAATGGGGTGACATAAGGTCCTTGCTGGAGCGATAGTGAAATCAGGGCACCAGTACGTAATCTGCCTTCCACCTATTCTTGTTAGCCTGGCTGCTTGCAGAGAGCACAGGAACATGTGCATGACAGAGCATTTTACTTATTTTGGCTGCTTCCTGTTGCAAGGCACAACAGATAACTGACAGCAAAGAATTGTCTCTATTTCTTTCTGAGATGCTAAATTTTAGACCTGCAATATTGTGTTCTACAGTTCGTAATATTGTCTGCAGGAAAGCTAGTGGTTGATATAATACAAATTACTGTTTTTACAGGTCTATCACAAAAATGTGAATCCCAAGTTTCCAGAAGGTGGGAAGATGTCCCAGTACCTAGATGACATGAAGATTGGAGATATTATTGATTTCAGAGGGCCAAATGGGCTCCTTGTCTACAAGGGGGCAGGTACAGTGACATGAAGGTGGGAGAGCAAAAAGGAGGAACTTCTGTTGTATTTTTTCAGAGGTGTTTTATAAAACTTTTCAACTTGATAGAGAATCTTTTTAAAAAGTGGAAAAGAGCAAATCTACCTTTCCTGCTTTTGACCAAGAGCCCATCAGAGTTGATATGATGGGAAAG
>NW_010526550.1:3931-33328 GCF_000687285.1 Phaethon lepturus
TGTGATGAGTAGCTGCTTATTGTCTCACTCCTGGGACCATAATATTAAATCTGAAAAAATTGCCATCGGATTATATAACTGAGAAGGCTGCACTGGAAATAATACCTCAGCTATACATGAGGAAGGAGATGTTCCAGATGCTTCTTAAACAAGGGAGGTTGTGGCCTAAAATGCCCTCTGAGAATCTCAGCGTTGTTACTGAATAACCTGCTGACTGAGAGCCAGCTCCATTTCATGATTAAACCGGGTCTGAGTTGACTGGGATGAAATAAGTGCAGCGAAGTAATCCTCTTTCAAGATGCAAGTGAAAGATGTTGCACTGATCTTGACTGAGAGGGACTCTGCACTTAACTCTACCTTTAAGGGGTAAGTGCTCGGTGCTTCTCTGGAACATGACCTTTTGTGATAAGTAATATACTGATGAAGCTGTTATATCTCAGAGGAGTGATGCATGTTTTACAAACATTCCTTTCTGCTCTGCTTTGGCTGCTATAAAGAGTAGTAGCTAGGAAAGCTTGTTACTAGTTACAGATCTCTTAAGATTGGAATACGTCAAATGCTTTTCATACAGAATACTTTTTATGGGCTTTTCATTTGGCTTGGTCCTTGGGGAGTAATTCAGTTACAAACTGTCTGGTTTTGTGATAGTTCTGAAGCAATACTATACCCAGGTGCAGAGCAGAAATCAGCAAGGTCTTCTGATCACAGGATACTAGAAGATAGTCACCTAGCTGACTGCCAGTGTCATGGGATCTCATTAACTGGAAATGAATTAAAAAATTATAAGTACTTGATAGAAGTATGCAAGACTCCAGCATTCCTGATTCTAATCTTTGCAGGTGTTCCTGCTTGATGCTGGTGGACACAGACAAATGGCTAGATCCATGGTGCAAGTGAGGATGATGAAGATGGCCTAAGAATCGTGCTTCTCTGTAGTCGGGACTGTAGTTACCTTTAGCTACCACTAACATGCGCAGTTGCCGAGTTGTGTTCTAGGCAGTGATGTGGGAATCCTTGAGTTTATTATAAACAATGCTAGCAGGGAAGGAGTAAAACAGTTGTTCAAACTAGGATTGGAGTTTACAGAGACAAAGAGGTTTCTACTCACTGTGCTCAGTCCATTTAGCATTTCTAGAAGATCTGTCCTAATTAATTGGTAGGCTATAGTAATTTACTCCCATGGAATCTGTGTCTATGTTTGGGAGTTAATGTACCTATACGTTTTGAATATTTCTTCTAGGTACCTTTCTTATCAAGCCTCATAAGAAGTCTGAAGCAGAGAAAAAGTTCGCAAAGCATCTTGGGATGATAGCTGGAGGAACAGGTAAAACTATTCTCCTCATATGGAATGTCTAGGGAATGAAGATGTCTTTATGGATGCGTGTGAGGAGTATCAAACACTGTACTTCAGTAGCAAAGCACTTACACCTCTGTTTCCATGAGTGTTTGGCAACACTGAGGCTTTCCAGTGGCTTGGGCTTGAGCTCAGTGCTGGGCGCAACTTCAGAGTTTTAATCTTGATTTACTGTGTGACCTCAGAGAATTTACTTCATCTCTCTGAGCTTCAGTCTCAATGACAAATATTTTAGGAGAATGTCTTGTGGGTAAAATTACTGTATGTGAAAGAGAATGCTGAAGAGGAACGCCCCAGATACAGGTATTGTGGTTTTGTTTTTGTTTTGAAATGATTTGTAAGAATAGAAACCCCCAACCTCTGAATGTGGCATGGATTAGAAATTCAGAGGTATGTATCCCTCTGCAAACTAAGCTGCCACTGAAGGCTGAAGGAAGGCAGCATTAGTATTGAAACTGCAGCTGTAGCAAGAAATGCCCATTTTTTTAAACCACTTTGTTTTTTAACAGGAATAACTCCTATGTTGCAGCTGATTCGCCGCATCACAGATGATCCAAAGGACTCCACAAAATGTTACCTTCTTTTTGCTAATCAGGTGAGTATACTGAACTCATCTGTTTGTTCTTCTTTAATGGCCTACTTTTTTTGCTGGCCCCTGAGCTTTTTAAACTGATGGAACATTGACCCCTGGATAAAATACTGCTCTACATGTTTCATACTCTTCCAGCGTCCTTGGGTTTGTAATTTCACCCAACCATTTATAAGAAAATGTTATCTGAGATAGCACATTTAAAAATTATCAGTATAGGGAAGAGCAGGAAATGGTTATTATGTAAAGCACTTAGTATTTTGTCTTAGGTTAAAATGATTTAAGGAGGAGAAACTGAATAAAAAAACTCGTAAGGCCCTTTATAAATACTTTTTTGGTTCTGTCATAGTCCCCGTGATCTTTTATTTGTTTTGAAGATGGCTTCTCATAGTAGAAGAGAGAACTGTACTCTTGTATTCCCTAATTCCTGTATTAGGGCATAAATAGCGTGAACAGATCCAGATCCCTCTACTCATTTTACTCTTCCACTGATTTCAAGGAAACAGGATTTTGTTCTGTGAATCTCTTTCCACAGTTTCCCTTCACCATACTGGTACAAGGCCATTTTTGCCAGCGTCAGAGCTATCTAAATTAGCTAAGCTAGCTAAAAATCCAGCTAATTGTGATTCTAGCCTGGATTAAAAAGTTGTTCAAATTGCCACCTTTAAGACAGCGTTTAGGTGGCTATTAAGTCTCATAGTTTGTTGTTGTTAATCTGAATTTACAGAAGCCTGTAATGATAATAATTATCATGTAAGGGCGGGGCAGGGGGGATCACTTTCTTGGTTTGAATGAGTTGTCATTGCATTTTGCTTGTTGAATGCCAGACGAGCTCACATTAGAGGGCATCTTGAGATGGTTTGGAGCTAAACCGTGGTCTCATTCTGCAGACAGAAAAAGATATATTACTGAGAGCTGAGCTAGAAGACATTGCTAAGAGGCATCCTGATCAGTTCACGCTTTGGTATACACTGGACAGACCTCCACAAGGTAGGCTACTGGTACATACTGGAAATGCCTTTGCTTGTTGCTGTACAGCAGAGTTTCACTCTTGTTCAAGGGGCCATTAGTATAATATCAAGTTGTCTTTTCTTACACTTCTAAACAACAAAGACACTCCGAACCCCTCAGAAACAAGTCTTACCACAACTCCAGTTTTGAAAAGTGATCTAAACCAGGTGGGCCTTAGAAAGTGTGAACTAATATTAAATTAACTTCTGTTGGGTCGGACACATTACTCGGAGGACCTTTTGATGTATTTCAGGATGTGCCGGTTTTGGGGACGTTTCAGCAAAAGTTGCAGCTCTGTTTTGGGCTATCTCCCAAATCGCGTTATGTTAGCATTTTGTGGCATTAAATTGCTTAATACCTGTAAACAGTACATGCATATCTTTGTTTTGCAGCAGCTCCAGGTTAGATTCTGGGAAAACAGAGCTGCCATGTATATAGATTAAGGTATCAACTGTAGGCTGATGTAGCACTGAATTAGAAATTGGTTGAACTCTACTAAATCTCCTTTGAAACTTGGGTATTCATGTTTGTGGATGTTGTAAGTGATCTGAGCTTTTATTTAACAGACATAAGAGCCAAACTGAGTCAGATCAAAGTTCTGTACCTGTTGTCAGCAATAGCCACGAGTAGATGGCCAGAGTAATCAGGAGGCCTTGATACTCTTCCAGTCTTTAATCTTTCTAGTTTCTGAGCCAAATGTGTTTCTACAGATACAGTAATCCTCAGTGGACTACTTTTGTATGGACTTACTGTGTCTCCTTTGGAGCCTCTGTGAGCTTTTTGGCAGTCTGTTAGTGGTTCCATAGGATTAGCAATTTTGTGTGAAGAATGACTTCCTCTGGTTTGCAATTGCCTCTTCATTCTTGTGTTGGAAGAGAGTGTGACTAGGTGCCTACCAGCTGTCTTCATGTTACTAATTTTTACAGACATCTATCAATCACCCCTGCTGCCCCATCTCATCTATACTGAAGATTTCTGATCTGCCCCACATAGCAGTGATAATAAACCTTTGCTCATCCTTGTTCTCTCAACCTTTTCCAGCTCTGCTGTGTCCCTTTTTGAGTGGAGCAGATCAGAACCGAACAGCAGTAGTCAAGATGCAGGCAAACTGTATTTTTACTTTGACATGGCATTTCCTTTTCCTTTCCTGATACGTAACATTTTAATACGTCTTTTCACTGCTGCTGCTTTCATAATCTTGCTCCTGATAAATGAGCTTAAAGCACATATTTTTATATGTGAAGGCAGGATTATTTTTCCTACTTGGCTCACTTTTTAAATGGCAGATGCATTTAATAATATCACTGCTTGGTATCATTTAGCATTTCTTTCCTCTTTTTTTTTTTTTTCCTCTTATCACTTAACTACATGGCAGAACTTTTGTCATCGTCAAACTTCATCACCTCACCACACGATTTCTGAGGCACAGGTCTCAATAACTTTTCCTGCACAACTGCCCTTGGGTGACCTCTCTTCACTGGAAAAGCTGATTTACTCTTCCTGCTTAGTCCTACCTGCTGTCTAATTTCTTTTACATCTATCATTTATTCACAGACTTTCATGTCTTATCACCGAGATCCTTGTTACCCACATGCTTGTCAGCCCTGTCGAAGGGGACCACTCAGTTTGAGCTCACTGAGAGATTTAACACACTCTTGGCTTGCAGTGATAGTAGAGTAACTTTGCTTATTCTTCAGCTACTTTGTGAGTACGGCATAGGCAGTTTAAAAAGGCTTCACACTGTACAGAGGTTCAAATTAATAGTTTAATTTCTTTGTTTCAGATTGGAAGTACAGTTCTGGCTTCATCACTGCAGACATGATTAAAACCCACCTCCCTTCTCCTGGCAGTGAGACACTCATTCTCATGTGTGGGCCACCACCTATGATTCAGTTTGCGTGTCAGCCCAACCTGGACAAACTTGGATATCCCAAGAGCAGTACATTTTCTTATTAACGCTGATGTCATCTGATACCTTTTTGTAAGTACTGCATATTTTCCTACAGGAACAACTGGTAGTAACTGTGCAGTATTTTTGTGTGTCTGTGTTTTAACTGCTTAATGTAACTTCTGTGGTTTATAACTTCATAATTACCTTGGCATGTTTTAATACTAAGAAGTTGAGAGATAATCTTGAATTGTGTGGAAGTAACTTCATGCTAACTTAAGAAGATAGTGTTAATTCTGAGGAAAAAAAAAAAACATTTAAGTGTAATCGGAGAGGCAGGAGAGAGAAAGCCACTTGTTAACATAGGTATGGCGTTTGGGAGAGGGCTATAAAACTGGACTAGGATTATTTGGCTGTGCTTTATAAGTAATTCATGTAGCAAATCCTGGGGAAGGACAGTACAAAGAACAGTCTTTTGTCCTTTTTTTTTTTTTTAAGTGCTGTTTTACAGCCTTTCACCAGGGACTAAGAAAGAACTCCCAGTATGATATTGTAAAAGTGAGCAGAATTTGGGTAACATGCAAATTACTTATTATTGTAACAGAAATTCTCAGTAGTGTGAAATTTATTTGGGAGGATTACATAACTTCATGCTGTCTTCTAACAGCCTTAGCTAAACAATCGCTGCCAACTGTATATGGAAATTCTGGGCTGCATATACAGACATAAATATCCAGTGATGTTACATTATTTGAATGCCATTCTCTAAGTATAGTGCTTGCTCTTTTGGTGGTTCAGAAATTTCCTTTGCTTACAAGAAAACATGGCTTCTTACTTTCTATTGTAAGCCCTACTAAGTTGATCTTATATTCAGCTAATGTCTCATCTTAGCATTTTTTACCATATAGCACTTAATTCTCAGTCTTCGGTGCCTGCAGTACTGCATGTTCATTTACAGAAAGTAGTTTATACTACATTTGTTTTAGGGTCTGCCAAATCCCTTAGACAGAAGACTTGCTTCTTCAGATGCTAATGAATATGTTTACTAAATGTTTTTATTCATCTAAAGCAAGACAGAAAGAATCTACTAGTTAAAAACTGACATAGGGGTTTTGTACTTCTTCAGTTACATTTGTAGCAATAATGCAAAGACAGATGCAAGGATTCAGACTGTGATTCTGTCCCTGATGAGAGATCAACCACACGTGTTAGAATCATTCCACAGTCAGCAAGAGATAGAGGAACATCCAGAATTTATTCATAACAGTCAAAAAATAAGCATTTATGCCAGTGTTATGCTAATTAGGATTTCTTAATATATATATACATTTTAAAAATCAGTAATTTTGTAGATTGACTATTCACAGCCAAGTTAGCACAACACCACGCTGAGTTATAAATACATCATCAAAAGAAATCTGAAAATCTGCTTGAAATACCCCAGTGATATTAAGGCTGTCTCTGTTGGAGCAGCTTATCCTATTAGTAGTGCCGTAATAAGTCTGCTGGCTAATTAACCTGACAAAGTATTTCAAATGGCTGTAGTACGTGATCTGGTCACTAGTGTTGATTGCATTGCCAGATGGAAGACGTACTTGACCGGTACGTTTAATACCTTTTATTAAGCATTTTTAGTTTGCTGATGTGTAGACTGACTTCTCATTCCTTTGGATTTTCCATTATCATTTCATTGTTCAGTGATGGGAAAAAAAAATTGCCTTGGTTTTACCATTTTGGACAATAATGTGTTTAGCTTCTAAAATCTGACCATACAGTGCAGGGTCTGTCATGAGGGGCTCATGGAGTGAGGACTAGAATAGGTCACCTTTAAAAAGTGCCACTGATAGCTCTCGAAGAGCCCTGTGCTGCTTCCTCTGGGCAGTACCTGAGATTTCTCCTTTATCTGGGAGACTTGTGGCGGGGAGTGACCTGTCCTCAGGCTGTATTAGTATGTAAACCAACACCCTGGAGCCAGCAAGGAGAGGGTAATGCAAACCATCCATATACTTATGAAGTCTTTTCTTTACAATTGAGCAGATTTCTTTTCTGGCATTTCCCTATTTACTAAGATATCTTGTTAATACCTTATTAATGCATGAGAGGCACACGTCAACAGATGCCGCAAGTAATTACTGCTGTGTAACAGAGACACTTTCACCCCCAAACAGCCCCTTGAGTAAGTAGTGAGAGACCATACTTCCTTCTGTTACAGTGCTGCAGTCCTAGCTCAGTAGAATAGCAACAGATCTATTTTGTCAGGTGTTGTAAACAAACAAATATTTATTTTATTATGGTACTTGTAGGATGCTCCTTAGTCACATTTTATACATCACAGAGCAGTAATGTTTGTCTCCTATTGCTAAATAAAGTATTATATGAAAATCTATCTGTAGCAGGAAGGGAGAACTGAAAGTGAACAGCAATATTGTTTACAACATCACCAGTTCTCATGAAAACGTTATAGAAGTGTTTCTACTGCAATCTCCAGTGCTCAGGGCTGTTTGCAGCCATATCTTTAATTAGGTGTAACTACGGAAGGAAAATAGGCTTATTACCATCTTTGTTCTCCTGAGAGCCTGTACTAGGTTTCAGATCAGCCAGGCACGGAGCTCAGAAAACTTTGTCTGAAGCACTTTGACTGTTCAGAAGGCTTATGAGCATCCTGATGCTTGCACATGTGCACCAGTCCTAGCCATTTTAGACAAAATGGCTGTGTACAGAAAGAGCCCGTTCAATGGTTCTACTTAACTGTCATTTAAAACCAAACAATGATCATGCTGGAAATCCTGTTGCACTTACTCAACAGAGCATGGTAAACACCACTCTTAAAGTTACATTTTACAATAGTTAAGTGTTGTGATTGCTCCTTGATCATGAATATCTTAGTGCACGTGTAAAAATCACGCAATTAAAAAAAAAAAAATCCCTTTAAGTGAAGCACCTGCTTTTGAATTGATCAGTTTTCCTGGGAGTCTCAAAGTTACATTTCCTGCTGTAAGTTGTTCAGCATATTTTTGAGTTAGCATGTTCACACATCTTTACCTATCTCTATTGTCATCCTCCTGATAAAAGCAGGAGCTTGATGGATAGTATTATGTTCCATTCTTCCCATTCTACACTGCACTTAGAGAAAAAGAGGGCAGGACCTGTGCTAATGGAAGGGATGAGAGATTAAAATCCTTTTATGGGAAACAGTCTCTGGCAAGACTGCAGTAGTAGTTAGTGAGCCATTACTGCTGCACTCACCAGCATCCATCTGAATTTCTAGGTGGCTCTGATTAGTCCACGTGTCACAATAGAACATGAATGATTTCTGCATTACAAGCTAATTATAAAAATAAAAAAGATCTTTCATAGAACAGTACATAAACATACCATGTAAAAGATGACTGAATTAACGGGTAAAACATGGTGCCAGTCTTGGCTTTCCAGACTCTGGATTTGAATACCACTTCTCTCTCAACACCTATTTCACATTACGTAATGTGGAGAACAGCACCTAGGAGAGTTAACCTGTAATGCGTTGCTGCATTGACAATATCAAATGCTATGTGACAAGTCTCGTTGGCAGAAAAGAGGTAAAGCTTTTCTGTACCACAGCATCAAGCTTCTCCTGGCCACCTCTCTGGACAGGCATGAGGTATTATTAGCGTTCTTGGTCACCTTAAAACATCATCTCCAGTCTTCAAAGGTAGGTGTTAAAAATCTGCTGTCATTCAGCGTTTCATCTTGGCTTAACATAGTCTGAAAAAACAAGATGTGAACAAGTCAGCATTTTCAGTTAGAGGCCTATGGTTAAAGAAATCCAACTGTAATGAGATCAGATGCACAACAGAGGGGGTTAGAGTCACATAAAATTAAAAGGAGTTTCTCAAATGCAGCTTTAAATAAGCTATTATTTACTTGAGAAAATTCTCAGAGATTGTGTGTGTGGCATGTGACTCAACTATGTTATGTAATTCTTCATTATGACTTTCAGTCAACTTTTTTTTTTTTAAATTAGGTACTATGGAGTCAGGAACTAATACACTGATTTTTTTTGTTTTGTTTTCCATGGAGTTTTAGCTTGTGTAAATTTTCAAGTCTTTCTCTTTGCTGTGACCGAGGCATTCAGTGGTTGTTACTTGCAAAATCTTTGAAGAATTGTTTAAGGGGATGAATATCTGCTATCTCTTTGACCCAATGGCAGAGTTCATGAAAATTTAAAACAGGCCTAAATTAAAATTAACTTCTAGTGCTATTTAAAAGCAGGGGTTTTTTTGACTGTGAATGTGCAAGAAGGCTACAATAATACAAAAAACTAACAATATAATGACCCACTTACTCTTTAACTATCACCAGCAATGACCAACTTTCACCAAATTCTAGCAGAATACATTTGTGACTTTAAAACAAGAGTGAAATTAGTACGTACCGTAAGATGGCTTATGCCTTGAGAAAGAGCCCCTATTTGCATTACTGTTCCTTCTGAATGTTCCATCTGTAAAAGTATTCAGGAACTAGTTCAAATCACACAGTATGTGCCATTTTATTCACTCTACATGCATCTTTGGGAGGTATCTGTGCCTGGACAAATGAAGTCGTGGTACGTTCAAAAGCTCTGATTTCTGCGCACTAACAAAAATGCCTCCATGTTACAAGGTATGTGGAAGTGCGTTTAAGGACAGGAAGAGTGAATCCTGATTAAGAAAGATTGATTCCATGAAACGTGAACTGTAATTCACACAAGAAAATAAAAAAGCTTAACTGATATTATCAGTGAAGAGTAATATTTTCCAGATGGTGTAACACTTATTGTACTTCTGGTAATCATCTTCCAGAGGCAAGCAGTAAGAGTTCTTCATGACACAGTTCTATCTAGTCTTATATAAAAAGGTTATCAGTTCTAGGGCACTGAGATTTACCTGCATGACCACATGCTTACAGCTCCTGCTTAATGGAAAGGCCATGCTCTTAGAGAAAAAGCCAGCATTTGTGTAATGCATGAACAGCTGCATAGTGTAAGCTGTTGGCTCAAAGTTAATGCATTCGCTTGCAACTCTTAACTGTGCAAGTGGCAACTCTTAACTGTGCAAGTGGGCAGCGATACTAAATTATAGTCAGGATTTGGTATTGTCCCTACTTAGGAACAGTACTTTTTTTGCTAAGGTGTGCATTGAAAAAGGGGTTAGATAATGAACACAAATGAGGTGTTACATGCAGTAAACCATGCAAATGAAACAATTACTTTCACAGTTAGTCTTTTCAATTTTGTGACCATTCTCTTACTAGGCTTAAAATGTTTTATCTCACTTAAGGTCAGTGGGGATAGGACAGTTTACCCCAGCTGCCTCTGTCTGGCTCTTATGTGTTGCCAAAGTTCACACAAGACTCCAGGAGCTCCATTTTTCAGGGTTTACATCCCTTTACACAACAGCAAAGTTGAATAAAATGTGATGGTTTTTAGTCTTCATCATTTGTCTGTATGATGTCTAGACAGAGTTTCACAAATTCACTACTACATAACAGAAGTGAATTACTTAAGTATTGGTTTATTAATAATTGTGTTTACTTTATTACTTAATTACTGATGCATTATTTTCACATATACTGTCTAAGCATAACTATTCCCTGCTGTACATAAAGGAAGAAAAATTCAGTTGGATTCTTTGATTAATGTCTGTAAAATACACAATCCAGTTGTACTTTAATATATAACTTGACAGCTTTGTACAAATTAGTCCAAATAAATTTATTACATTAAAAACCACCCATAAAGATAACGAAAAATGTAGATTATGAAAGCTAGAAGTACAAAAGTCTTGTGTTTACTGCAACCACCACCTTAATTGCCAAAATACATCGATCTTCATAGTGTAAAGGTGTTGTATTCCTGAAAAAGGGCTTGAAGATGGATGAGTTTATTATTATGTTGATTACAAAAATTAACCTGACATATTCTTAGCATAGAACTCTTTCCAATGTCCATAGCCACTGCTTTCTCAATGAATTCATGCGGACATAGCAAATGCTTTGTTACATGCTAACATTTGGTTATTTGCAAGCTTTGGAATGCATGGAGAGGATGAGATGAGAATGGCATCAGTCTGTCTGTCCCACCTGCTCCAGTTCCCTATCAGTGAATGGACTAAGTCCTTTGTAGCCACCATAGTTTTTCTGAGTACCGTTCGCAGCAGCTGGGGTTGTATCCATAGGACAAATGTAGTCTGTTGATTCATCAAATTTCTTTTTTCTTAAGTTTCCAAAATGTGAAAATCCAAGTTTCTTTGGCTAAAATAAGACAACAAGTTTTAAATAAGAAAAATAAGGTTGTCCTTTAAACATTCAAAATTCTCTCCTTTTTGATTTACTGCTCTACCCCAGTCCTTAAAGTACATAACATTCTGAACTAAATAAATTTGTTTCCAACTTGGGAGTTGCAGTTGATTTTACATACATTTAGATAGCATTCCTTCGAAGCAAAGATGTGATTACATGCTTATTTCAGGAGCTCATTTAACCAGATACAAATTAAATGCTTTGGCAGTTAGAATTAAGGAAAATGTAACACTCTCCCTAGAACTGATCTCTCCGCCCATGTTTGTCCTTTTTTTTTTTTTTTTTTTTTCTTTTTCTCCCCATAAGATGGCAGGGGGAGAGGAAGTCTGACATTCTGAAATATCTCCTTTTTGAAAGCAGTACGTACCCGAACTTTAGCAGTGGTGGTCAGAGGTGTGTATGCTGTTGACTCCGTTATTTCTCTTTTTTCTTGTTGTGCCTCTGGGCCAATTAATACATTAAAATTGGTTGTTAGGTGGCGTCGCAGTAGGGTCTTTTGAGGTGGGATATTCAGCAGCATTGCCAGTGTGTCACCGTTGAAGCGCGGTTCCAGAATCTATTAAAAAATGGCAGAATATTTATTTTGTGTATGGTAAAATAGTTGCAATAGTAAACCATTACAGTGCTTATCAGAGGGATTTCTCATTCTTGCTAAGCTATCTATGTCAGACCTTGTATAACTCACTGTGATACGATACTCACTAGGGCTGGAGTGGGAAATCCATGAAGGTAGGCACCAAGAAATGCGGAACGTGATCAGACAAATACCTAACTATATTTATCATCAAACCTTACATTTCTTTGGATTGAACAAATTTGTTTTCAGAATTTTCTGCTGTACTCTGAGAGTATAAACTTAATCTTAGCACCATTTTTTCCATTTCATTTTTGCAAAAATTCTACAGCACTAGAATCATGGTATTTCAGAACTCTGACTTTACTAAGCTGCAAATGGTTCTAAATGTTTTGAATTAAGAAAGTGTCAGTCCTGATTGCAGGCAAGACTGTTGTGAGTTCAGGACAGTTATTTAGAATTCTATTAAAACCACTCAAAGAAAAACTCAATGATGCCTTATCAATAAGTAACTTTCCCACAGTACAGTTCAGGTTTTTTAAAATACTGCTGTTAAACACGCATGTGCAGCTCAGCTTTGATTATAAAAAACATTTTAGCAGTCCCTTCTTTGTTTTAGTTTTCCTTTGTAAAATTAAGATGCACAGATCAGATACAGAGGTTCTTTTGAAGGCCTGATCATGCTGTCATACTGCAAATGTATTTGTTTCCTCCTCTTGACAAACACCGGATAAAAGACATTTTATGTTACAGACTATCAATTTTTAGTATATATGTAGTAAAATGTTAAAACGGGTCCTTACGATCAGGCCACCATGCACTCCGCTTCCTCGAAGGTTTGGTGCGTATTCTGCCAGATCGACTGACCTGAGCCATTCCATCACTCTGTGATTGGACCACTGAACTACTTCAGAAGGCGAAACGTTGTTCTGTTAAAGTAACCAGAGAAGATGATAACAATGTAGCCTGCATTATCACGGCATGTTCATGCTATGCATCCTCAGTTCTGATAAAAACATCATTCCTCCTCTTCCTCAAAGAGCAGTATTTTTTCCCCCATTCTAAGGTATTGTTTCTGTTCAAGACTTCTTTCAAACATCCTCTGATGAGGTGGCAGGCATAGTCTAGTACAGATGAAACCCTATATATTGCATCATGTAGTATAACAGTAGAGACTACAGCTGCGGGGTGTAAAAAAGGGAGCATTTTGACAACAGTATTATTGTCAGTCTTTAACACTAAGAGAATAAGCTATGCTGACCAGGAAAGGCAAAAAAACTTACAGTCTTTGAGAGCTAAAAATTAGGACAGACGAGAAAAAACTTTCAAATTATTCTCTTGGAAGTTGAATTAACGTCTTTAAACTAAGCCAATAATTTCTAAAGGAAGTGGATGTGATTCAACTAATAAGTGTTTCAAGCACTTAAGGAGCGAGTAGATTTTTATTATGGGTGAGTACATGTTACATTCCAGAGCTAGAAAGCAGCATAACTACTGCTTTAGCCTCAACTCCCTAGTAGCAGTGACTGAGGTATCACCGTACACTGCTAACTTCCTATCCCTTTGGCTGGAATCAGGTAATTAGTGCTTCTCTAAATTAATTTACTTAAACATTCTTTTACCTCCTCAACTGGTCTCCTGCGTAGACAGTGGGGGTTAAAACTGTTGACATGCAGCACATGAATGGCACATTTAATACTCAGATGATGCAGCTGACTGGTGACTTTCAGAAAGAGAAGGTCATTCTGTAAAGGAGAGAGCACAGAATGCATACCAAGGCAGGTACTTTCCCCACGAAGAAAGATTTTGAGCTTGCTATGTAGTTCTATACAAACCACAGTAACTATGGTTTAGGTAAAGTAAAAGTTTATATTTTAAAGACAGTTTTTTAGCGTGGGGATTCTGCAGGTTTTTGTTGGGTTTTTTGTTTGTTTTTTTAAAGAAAAACCTGGCTAAAATATGAAGGAGAACTTATAGCCCTATTGAGAAAAATCCTGGCTCTTGGATAATTTTAAAATATTTGGGCATTTTAAAATTTAAAATATTTGTTTCCAATCTGGCTAAGATCCTGTTGTGGGTAGGATGACTGCAGCTAGCAACACACACTTAACCATGAACAGTAGGGACCATGGTCCTATAGCAGAGGCTCCTGAAGCAGCACAGACAAGGCTGTACTTTTGATAAGTTAGATGAGGCATTTTTTTCATAGCACAGTTAACAAAAACAAATACTTAATTATCCAAACCTGGGCAGGGAAGATGTAAGAAAACACAGTGGCATGTATACTCCACTGCACAGCTCCAACCACATTTGCCGCTAATGTGGTTGGAGCTGTACAGATTACTAGAATTGCTGCTTATCGTTAGTATACTGAGTATTGTTGCTAACTTGGTGTGGAGAACACCACGTTCCAGAAGTAAAATAGGTCATTTTACCTTTAATCACGGTGTGCTACATGATATCGAAAGAAAGACTTTGTGGAAATTAGCTATAACATACCCTATGACTTATACCCTAGGAATAGTAATCATGCACTAGACAACACGGATGAGTTACTGCTGGGACTATTTCCGTCTTGCAAAAAATTCTTTAACTGCTCACATTCAAAGGAAAATTGTAAAATTCTTTGCTCATTCTGAAGCTAAATTTGGCTAAACTGAGGAAAAAGGATTTTAGCTTACCACAGTTAAGTACTGCAACATTCTCCCATCAACTCTGGATTCATGAAACTGGTCTTTGTACTGAGGTAAACCAATATCATCAAGCCATCCTGCAGATACAAGAACAGTGGTGTACCCAAATCCAGATCAGCGAGAACGAAGCCCTTCTCCTCTTCTTGTCTGGGCTGGCTTCTTCTGAGGCATTCAGGTAGCTCGTTCTACCTATTCGCCTTTCCAGAGGACAGCCTCTTACCAGAAGCCTAAAAGCAATTCCCACCAGCTTTGTCCACACTCCCCCTGGAATATTTTACATACGGTGTGTGACTGAGCACATACCTTCTGCAGCACAACGCGGCCTTTGCTAGATTGAGCCCCCTCACCCCTATTTACTTCCCTGCAATCTGAATGATGGAGTTCCCCTTGGAAGATCATACCGCAGAGCTGTATAATTGGGATGTCAAGAACACCCCAAAAATTCTCATTCTAGTGTGTTGAAACTCAGTACCTTTAAAAAGATGTTTAGTAACCGCTTAAACAAATGTGTATCAGGAAGCCCTTCCCCAAGGGTGGGGGAAATTCCTAAATTCCTTTCCAAACAATTCCTTGACAGTTCAAGCACTTACGTGTCACCCAGATATGATCGAGTTGTGCAGACTTCTCGTCTTGTTTTGCATTTATTGATTTAATGGCCAAAACTAATTTCTTCCTGTGCAGTGGATGCTTTATTCCCATTTCCTGCAACAGTAACCGTTAACAAGTGGTTTGCCTTGCCTCTGGCTCTTTTAATCTCATTTAGGTATCTACAAAAATGGATACTACATATTTCAGAAAGGCAGAACTGCCGATTGTTACCTTTTCCATGTCCTGAGGTGTCGCAGTTAACAGCGTATGGCCTGAAGTCACCCACTGCCGTGCAAAAATGACGTACTGACCGAGACCAAAGTCCTCAAGCCAGTTACAAACTCGTTCAGTGCTCCACTGAGCAAACGGAGCATTGTAGTCACTGGAAAGTACAAGAAATGTTTGAAGAATCTTAAAGGACAGAATTATGGTTATTATCAGAAAGCTCCTCGTGTACCGGAGGCAGTGCTACAGCATGTGTATTAGTGTGCTTTGTTCTGTGCAGTAATAAAAGCCAACGGCCATTCTCGCAGTATGTGCTGTGGTACTAGTGTCCTCTTAATTTGGCCGCCTAGCCTCAACTTGTGAACAGCTGGGGAGGGGGCACAAATAAGAGTTTCCCATTTTCTATTAGAAAAGAAGAAAAAGGGAATTGCTGAATCCTCATCCCTTTGCAGATATTCCCACAGGAGATGATTATGGGAATATATCTTGTTCTTTAACAAGGTGAAATTTGTGGCAGTCCAACACACAGCTAGTGCTGTAACGTGCAGTTGAAGGAGTGCAAACAGGGGAGCTACTCAGGATGCATTTTCTACCAGAGAGATACTTTACAGTTGTTGTGGAATTCCACATGTAATGAAGTACATTGGGAAAAACGTTATTTCACAAGAGGAGAGTTTGGCCGTTCAGCACATTTAGCAATACTGCATAATATGCTGTGCGAGGTAAAGAAGGAACCGTTACCTTTTCTGGCCTTTGGTTTCCTTTGATCTAGATAACCGAGGTCCAGCTGTTGCACGGAGGCCACCTCTTCGAAACTCTGCTAAACCCAGATCGTCTGCAGGGAAGTTACCTGACTGAGTTCTTCTTATTCTTTCAAGACAAGAGTGCCAAAATAGTACTATTAGCTTGCAATAGAGAACAGTTTCGTATGGAAACTGCAGTGACAACTAGCAGCTGTATTAATCTTCCTGTAAACTACAAACATCTAATTCAAGTGGTAGCTGAAGAAGTTCCAGGCAAACCTGACTAGACCTAACTCTGAGGAAAGAATAAAGCTCTGCAGAGCAGCCCTAACCCTTCAATCCAATTAATAAACCACACCGGAGGCCAGGCTTGTAAATGCCTGCTGTCCTGAAGCAGATAAAGTGAACACAGTAAAGCTTGGTCCCCTTGCTTTTTGTTGTTCCTTCTGTTTTCTCTTAATTTTTACCCGATGCCTTCTATAATGAACAACTTACTATCGTTTATTTTTTCCTATCTAATGAAACTGCTGGCATTTTATTACCATTAAGATGACAGCAGAGTGTCTTATTTCTTCCAACAGCATGATGCTGTGAACATTACCATCCATTTTTCTGCACCCATGTGTACATAGAAACACACCCATACAATCACAGAGCTGCTTTCTCTCCTTTTCCTGAATTGTACTTTATTCTTGCTGTAGATAGTGTAGCTTTTGCCAAGAACTGGGTTCATTCTGAGCTGAAATGTTTTGACAGGGAACTAAAAAAAAAATGACCTTACTTTCCCCAGATTTTCTTGATCCCTTTTGGACTCTTTCTGTTTTCTGGAGACAATGGAGACTGTGGACCTGAATCCGTTCCGGAAGAAAGCGGTGAAGGTTCATCTGAGACTACTGTGCCATCCACATTCTCAGTTTCTCCTGGGTTAAGAACAGTAATATAGTCATATTTTATACTAATTATTAACAAAGTTGTTATCTGCGAGACTAATGTTTAAATGCAGAACATAATAAAAAAGTGAAGGTATCTATGAAATTGTTCTTGTATAAGAACCACCATGCTCAGAAGGTGAAAAAAAAAAAAGTAGCTGTACATTTGATACAAAAAAGAAAATAATAAAACATTGGGTAAGATGGTATGGTTATTTCAGTCATTTGTATTTAAATACATTATTTTAATTAATTTAAGGTCTTCAGACTGAAGCAGACTCTTGCTTTGCCCATTCTTAATACCATAACTCCTCCACGAAAATCAGAGGGAATTTTTCTGTTGAATTCAGTGAAAACAGAATGAAACCAGGAATAAGTATCTTAAAAAGAAATGCCATTTGAGCTGTTACTTCATTTCAGTACTGCAATTAAGGACTTCAGTCTGGATGGCCCACTTAGTATTTCATAGCAAAGAGTAGGGAGGGAAGAAGGAAAGGAAAAAAGTAAGCAGCAAAATTCATGTTAAAGATGCATCTTGTTTGGATACAGTACCTAGCACTGGTGCACTGACACTCCTGATGCGATCTTCAGTCATCCCAAGAAGCAGAAAGCCAAATGAAGAAGCAAAGAAGATATAAAACACCAGCAAAATAAAGTTACAGAAGAGCAAAGAAGTAAGCTAAGTATTAAAAGCAGAAACAAAAAGAAAAGAAGCAGATATGCTTGACGTGAAAGTGAATATGCATTGGTGTGCACAAGCCTCAAGAATTCTGTACAGGCCATCTTGAACAAATAGGGATGATCATTTATCTTTTTTTGGTTTTTGGTTGGGTTTTTTTTTTCAACTATTCTTAGACATTTTTAACACATTAAGCATATACTGCAGAGCTCCATAAAGCCTGCAGAACATCTGAAATGAAGCAATGTCTAAGATTACATCAAATGCCTCCGAAATACAGAATTAGAGCTATAATGAGTTTACTGCATACACAAGAAACAAACCAACCTGCATAAAAAATTCTGTTAATTCAGTGTATATAAGGAGTCATTGCTTGTTTCTAGAAAAAGAACATTTTTCTTTACAAGACCACCCACCCTTGGATAATCCTACAGTAAAGACATAATAGCATGGCTCATGGATTGCCTACAATGTTGCAATCAGAGAAAAACTCTTTAAAAAAACCTTTTTAAACAACCCATAACCTATTGAAATCTTGAAACTACAGTACCCCACCAGCTTTTAGGACTGTGAGGCCTTAAACAAAAAAGCCAACTAAACAAAAAAAAACCCCACCACAACTTTTAAAGTGTAGGAGCACTTAAAAATTGCAAGGAATACTCTTCCGCCTGTGCTCCCAAGCTCTTCAGTCCTTGGCAAACACCTGGTTCTGTGCCTCACTGTTAATACTTTTTGTCAGTAAATCTATCCTTAGGATGTCACTGAAAAGAAATAATACAGGATTCCACATGTGGCTATCGTTGTGGTATAACAATATAATTGCATTTTCAAAATCCACTGGTGTTTTTCTGCACCTAGCAAGTTAATTTTTCACTTGTGGGTCTCCACAAGCTACAGCAACCAGTAGTGCCGGTACTAGGGATTCTCGCCTGAAACGTGCGCATTAGTACGAGTTATATTGTAAAGTATCACACATGAAAGTGCAGTGGGATGGCAAGGGACAGGTTGGTTTGTTCTAATGCACCAGTGTAGTGAAAAAGTATTGATGATGTACTTGGCTGTGCATTTTTGTTTGCTTGCTTGTTTCTTAAGGAAACAGATCAGCAAGCTCAGGGGAGCACTGGAAGCCTGTCTGGAAAAAATACTGCTTATTTATATTATCAGTATGTCTGCAACTCTACAAGTTGCCATTTTTTGGATTACAGATTTATTGACTTTCAGAATGCTTTCCCCACAATCTTCAAAACAGCATCTCTTCATTACTTACGCTATTAATGATGTCAGCAAATTATATCATCAAGTGCAACAGAAAAGAATGCTCTAACTTAAAACCATCCTTTACTCTCCATTGAGCTAATGTGGAATACTTTTGGTACATCGCTAAAAAAAGAAGTCGAACTTTCCCTAACCGAATCAGGTGAACCTTATAGCCCATTGTTGCGGCATAGCAGACTATATACCATGTGATGTCCCAATCCCTCAAGCAGTTTGCTTTTTTCCCTTCTGCATAACTCTCTCAGGGAGGCGTGGATACGTACTCAGGCCCAGGATGCTGTTGTCCTCATTGTCGTTCATGCCACACCCATCTGGCGAATTGTATGTTCCCTGCTCTCCATTCTGTAAGGGTCTAGGCAGCTTTCCTGGCAAGGTTTGATACTTGCTGCCTTTCACAAGTGGCTTACTCTGTTTTTTTTACAGAGGGAAAAATAAAATAAATCACTCCTAGCATTTGCAATCCAGTACACAATATTTTAAAAGTTGACAAAAATTATTTCAAGTTCATGGTTCTAAATGACACCATGCCCTCCATGTTCCTCCTTACAGATAATTCAATTTAAATCCAATAGTCAGCTGAAAGTTTTCTAGCTAAGACACAGCCTTTTCTCTTCCCTCCCCTCATATGCCCCTTCCACTTCAGCCAGACTGTATATTTCACTAAAATAGAATTATGTTGAAAATTAATCTGGTTTTGTCAAAACAATTTTTCTAGCTGTCTCCCTTTCCTCCAGGACCCTGGCACTAGATAATTGGTCTAGATAATTTTAGTGCCAGAAATGTACTTCTTCTGAGTTACTTCTGAGCCCATTCTTGCTCTGTCAATTTTTTACCCTGTATTTCACCAGACTGTCTATGTTTCTGCCTCACAATTGTATCTTGCAGGAATTTAAGCCAAAAGTATTTGTATAACTCAAATCTGGTCAAACATATTTGCCCACCACCATTAATAACAGTAAAAGAATCAACAATGAAGTTAGGCTACAGAAATTTCACTTTTGTAAGAATTAAGATCTCGTTGTATAAATAACATTACAAATTTGATGTTTTTAAAAAAATACTTATAGCTAAATATATAGTTGCCAAATATATAGCTAAATATGTTACTGACAATTCTATTATAGACCCTAAGCACAAGGTATACTTTTGATACATGCTGGGGAAAAAAGCATAAACTGAGCTGTATTTTAGGGCTAGTCTGAATGGCTCTAAGAGTCTAAGGTATGCTTGCCTGCAGCTATGGAACACACACACGGTGTCACTAGCATCAGTGAGATTTCTTATGCTGGGAGGACCTTCCACCAGCAACAGAGCTCACAAGAGGTGGTCCTCAAAGTCTCTGTATATTCTGTTGAAAGGGAACCGGTATATAGGGTTTGCTAAAAACTGAATATCTCTTAATTTTCCTTGCATTCAATTTTTCAGTGATCAACTATTTGGGAATCTTGCTCCTTGTACAAGGGTAGATTAGAACTTGCATATCAATCTGATGGTTTGGAGCCTAACGAGATAATTTTCCAGCCAAAGTATGCATTTCACAGAGGTACTTTGGAAACTGCACGTTGAGGCTTCTTCCATACTGAATCCAAATGAAAAGATGAAGAAGCCATCATGCTGGACAAAAATGTATATCCCACACCTGTCAAAAGTATAGGACTAGAGGCTTTTCCAGAGAAAAATGAACCTGCCACTCCAATTGCCATTAGTGGGAGTGGTGTATGTTCATTGCGTGTTTTGGAACAAGCTCATATGGGTAAATGTTTCAGTCTCAGAAAGGAGGTTATGCAGGAGAACTTTGTACTGAAAATACACAACACTTATGTAGTATGCTTCTATTAAGTAACCCCATTTTAACAAAATTGTCTCTAAAACATTGTCTCTGACAGGATGATACATGAAACACTTAATGAGATAACCACTGGTTTATCTATTCTTATTTCAAGGCCTAAAGATACCTTTGTGATACTATAACTGCAGTCCAGATTCCTGGATTCCTCAACCCCTGCTCCTGTTTTGGCAACTGCAGGAGTACATCCTGACTTGTACCAAAAATTATATGAGGAGAGAAATTATGTTAGCACCATATTTTCTGAAATTGATGGGCTTCAGTTTCTAATCTCACATAATAGCTTTTACATAAAAAAACCCCAGATTTCCCTCTCAAATCCTTACCCCTGTTCTCCAAGTCTGTCAGTAATTGAACTATGCAAACATTTTAAAAAACAGCCATACCATCAGAGCACATCACAACAGACAAATGTTACGACAGTTTACAGTTAATATACCTCTTGTTCTACAACAGGCTGTACTGGTTTTCCGTCTACATACTACGGAGTTGCAAGGAGGGTAATGTCAAAGTTTTATGGAAAAAAGCAACAGACAAATGTTAGTATTAACATACATACACAGAACATCAATTGTAGTCTTACTACTATAGTGATGCTACTTAATGCATTGACAATATATTACAAGGCCTGTTATCTCTTCATTTGATTTCAATAAAATACTTAATACTAAATGTGTTTGTTCAAACCACTCTACAGAATTCAGGCCATGTTTAGGTTCTGTTGCGATCAAAGGTATTTTTCTATTTTTAGGCTTCTTGGGTGGTCCCTGGAGGCTTACTTTAAGCTGTGAACGTAATAGTTCTTTAACAGTTAAAACAGTATGAAAATGACTGACATAAAAAGTACATAATATGCTATATATCCAGCTGAAACCATAAACAAGAGCTGTGATGGAAATGAAGTGATAAAAACATCTGCATGGCTACGTCAGAGACACCAGTGTGTTTTATTTTATTATTATTACCGCTAGACTTGGAATTTGAGTTTTGTGCAAAGTAGAATAGCTTCAGGAAACAGTGCTGCTAGCACAGGTTCTCTTGGACTTAATGCAAGAAGCGAAGTCTTGTCATGCTGGGTCAGCAAAACAAGTTCTCTTGGCCCTTGGTTGTAACTAATTCACATTTAGCCATTTACTCATACACGTAGCACAGTCTCAGTTATTTCCCCAAGAAGCCTCATGCCTCAAATTAGTGTGTACAACTTAAATGCCTTGCTGAACATGGGGCTGGCTTGCTACAATTCTCTCATATCCTTGGTAGTTCTTGGTTTTCTGTGGACTCTGATGTAACAGAATACACAGAATAACCTAAATGCGTAGGTACAGCCTTATCACATCATATCATGGAGACAAATTAAGTTTTTAAATTTAAGAAAGGAAAATAATTTAAAAGTTATGAAAAGAAAACAGACCTTCATAAATTCCACATGGAATAAAATGTTAGTTCTGAACTGATTTGTCATATGTATGACCACAATCACATGAATGCAATGCCAATTTCAAACATTCTATTTGGTCACTGTCGTCTTCAGAGGTTTAAAGAAAAATTTAAGAAAATTTGAAGAACTGGAACAATCATATTACTAGTATCCATTTTAAATGGCATCTAATTAAGCCTAATTTGAGTATAGAAAGTGTCAATAGCAAGTCTCACAAAGCATTATTACAAGGGCAGAAAAATTTCAATGCACATAATGACAAAACAAGCCTCTGGACCATAACGTAACGAGCCTTTGTAAATTGGGAATTCTCTTAAGATTCTGGAATGGAATTAGGCCTTTTAATTAGTAACAGCACTCCTGCTGTTTTAGCTAAGGCAGCATCACTACCATCTTCAGGGATGCCATTTATATCAGAAGTCTAAGTTAGGGAGCGACACTCATACTTACATGCAAACACTCAAAAAGGAATCCTATGTAGAAATATCCAGACCCAATACTTAATTACTCTCAGGATTTGCTGCCTTAATATTTTCACCAATTTGGAAGTCAAAATTATTTTAAAAGCACTTACCTATAAACAAAATAATAGGGCAGTTCAACAAAATGACTCCTCATTAACATGATTAGTTGTATTTCTCTTTAATATTTTTCTTTTTCAGCTGAAAAGCTGAATTTCAGGATGTGTACGTATGGGTGTGTCAGCTAGTTTGTTTATTCTAAGCTTGGCAATGGGGTTAAACAAAAAAAAAAAAAAAAAGAACCTTAACTGTTTTATCATTGGGGCTTTTTTCACCGCATACAATGTTAGTGGTGGTTAAGGTTACGACATGTGAAACAAAAAGAATATTTGTACTTGATCCTTATCTTTTAGTCATGATATTAAACACCAGAAATTGTGATTACAAATAAACCAACCTTTTCCAAGGATTCACTCTGCAAATCTTCTAAACTACTTGACTTTTTTTTCTGTGAAACCCTTAAAATAATGACAGGCAAAAAAGCAACAGTGAATAGAACACAGTACATTTGCATATGCCACAACTGTGTCATATGACAGCTGTATATATCACATAATGTCTGCATAGAACAAATAATTCAGAATTAGGAGATTCATTTCTTTTGTCATATTTTTATTCTAAAACTCATAGCTTTGGGAACTGCAGTAGATGAAGTCAGAAACAACAAGAAGACATCCTTTGATCAACAATGAGAGGCAACAAGGTACAATGTGCAGCTCTTAACAAGTAAAAGTAGACAGTAAGAACTCTGTGTGAACAGTGTGCAACATTAGGGGTTTTAAAAAGATTTTAAAAATTGAAAAAAGCAGAATTATAGAAATTTTCTGGCTATATGTTTACATTTCAATTAAAGTTACTCATTCTTACCTATTTATGATTTCCAAAGATTCTTCTTGTGGAGAGGTTAAATTAGTTGAAGATACTGGAATGCTTCCACTTTAAATCAGAATAAAATACATTGGTTTAAGTACTACAATACATATAAATTCTGATACATAAAAGTGCTAATTTATTCCTTTAATGCAAACCTTATACAACTATGTATTGCAAACTCCCAGGGCAAACACTGCTTTCACAAGTACCCAAAAGTTCTTGCAAAGCCAGGAACAGGCAAGACAAGATGCCAACAGATTAAATCTTAAACAGATTAAATAATACAGACTTAGGACAATCCACATGAAAAACAAGAAACAAAGGTCTTGCCTGATTTCCATAGCTTTGTGTGGCACTGGAGAGAGCATAGCTGGTGACAATTCTCCTGAAGAGGCCTGTGCAAAATGGAAGAGTTTCAAGCCTGTAACTCTAGTGCCTGATTCTGAATCTATAGTGCCCATACCAAGATACACAAAAATTCAAGCCAGAGCCAAACCCTCATCTAGATTACCTTAGCTACTGCAGAGAAACCAATACAAAGAAATCATATATACAGCAGAACTTGCTTCTAAAACATCTTTACTAAGTACCTCTGTTTTAAATAATTCTCCTTGAGGATTATTCAAAAGATTCCACTTCCTTAAAGTTGTCTCAAGTTCCTCTTCACTGCCACCAGAAACAGAAGAGCCTGTGAGCGTTAAAGATCAGAAGTAGAAAGGGAGAGAAAGAGGCCAAAAAAATAACATTTAGGACCATATCAGACAGTCTAATACTTCAGTTTCTAAATTCCCCTTCAGTCTTCATCTGACACATGCAGTTTACCCGCCTCTCCGCTCCCTGCCCCTCCTTTGGGCTCTGACTTAGAAGCAAGCTGGTTTATATTAGAGCAACAAATTTACCATTTCTAGTTCTATGCTGTGCTCTGTTGTGAGTAGGTGGGCTGCTTATGAGGTGGCTTCTGAACCATGCTAATTCACACTGTCATGTTCTGAGGCAAGTTCAAGTTGGTACCATTTTCTCACTCTTAGAATATCGCTTTATAGGTAGTATGCATGTTTGACATCATCTGTATCATAATGCAGTGCCCCATGCTCAGTTCAAGGATGAACAAGGTAAACATGCTCCCGGTTTTTCTGGGTATCCCAGATCTAAACAAATACTGAAATACTCCAAAATCATTATTTAGTAGGATTTTTATTCCTAAATTGTCAAAGCTGCAATACTAAATCAGGGTCTGAATATTTAGTGCTCAACAAACTTCTGGTGTGTTTTGGATAAGAATTTTTTTCTGGAGATCTCCTATCATAGGGTTGCGAACAGGATGTGGAAGGACTGCTATGTCATGATGGAGAAATTTAGACTGACCTTTAAGCACATTAAATTCCTAATTTATGCGATAGATGTGCAGCAGCTCTAGGCAGTTATGAAAAACCACCAAATCTTATGGTTAAGCCTTTGCACTAGTAGAAGAGAAATCAGTTAAAAACTCATTAGACAGGAGCTTGGTTATCATGCTGTTCAGCTACAAAGACCGCCTACAAACCTGGCGCTGACCATTGGCCCTTCAGGATATGAAGTGACTTATGCTGTGGTTCCTGGTACACAGCCCTTCAGCTGGCACAAATGACTACAACCAAAAGAGCTACCTCTATAGTTGAGTTCAGGATCGCGCCTTTGCAGTCTACTCAGCTGTCGGTGGCTGTTTCAAGCAGCTGCCCTACTTTAATCCAAAATAGATTTTGTTTTTTAAAATGTATGTGCTACCTATGGTGAAGAGTCAGTCGTCTTTTGTCAACATGACCTGTAGCTTGCCTTAAGCAGAAATAAATGCTTACAATACATTGTGTTTCTGTCAAGTAATTATTTGAAACAGTTATCAGAAGATTTCAACCCCTTGATTGTACCAGAAGTTTTTAAGCAGAGATTACACTTCAAAGGGAAACTTCAAAACACACCTCTAAAAATAAAAAAAATAAATAATCAGCAAAATATTTCTTGGCAAGCTAAACATGAGACTCCCACAAACACACATAAGGTAACAAGCTCATTCAGCCTGTGATAACGTTGTAGCCATCACAGTACGCACCTCGGTGTGGACTATCTCAGTACGCACTCTAGTACCCACACAGGTTTTGGGTTTTGATTTTGTTTTCTGATGCTGAGCATCACTGGTTTGTTATTTACCCTGTACTGAATGTCTATACTAGCATACATTAACACCATCATACTCCCTGCAGCACCAACTCAGTAATCCAACGCATGGTGGCTTGCTCCTTGCTCATGCACACAAGCGTCCTCCAAAAGCCGTGTCCTCTAAAAGCCATGTCCCCAGGGGGATGGTGTACTCAAATATGTACAACCAGGATGTGGCCAAGGAGACTGGAACTGCGGGTGTTACTGTTGAGAGCACTGTTACTCTCAGGGTAACAGTGGTGTAGCTATCTTGGGAGTTAATGGCAATATGTCTCTACAGGCTCCAATCACACCTTTGGATTTCCTTTCAGAAAACTTTGAAGTGGGAGAACTGTTTTTTTTCCTTCTTTAAATGAACGTTCAGAGAGAGATTTACGTGACTCTTGTTCCTTATTCTTATGTGTTAAATACAAGTTTCTGTTCTGCCATACAAGACCTGAAAATACTGTGTTTGTTAACATCATGATGTACATTGAACAAAACTGTCCTTTCAGGTGGTCATGTTTCCCAGTTTTCATTACTAAATATAGACTAAGGTGGCAACTTAAAATGAGGTGGTCCTAAAACCCACTCCACTTCCTGCAGTGTAACTGATAAGTGGGGCAAAGATTTTTCTCCAGATTTTACAGTTAAATGTGTAAAATTTTTCTGGTTTTCAGTTGTTCCCTCTGAACCAGAACTTGCCTAGTCAGCTGTCAGGATTTTTCTTAGGGGAAGGGAAAGGCAACAGAACTTATTATATTCATTGCAACTCTTTTTAGCAAAAAAAGAAAAAAAAGGCCTACTAACAGTATCAAATTGCACCTGAGATCAGCTTCCCATTTATGAATGCTGTATAAAAAACATGACATAAAAGGAAAACATCGTGTCATTGACACTAGCTGGCGTCATTACTGCCATTCCTGAATTGAACTGTGCTGTAGGAAATCTGAATATAGGATGTATTTAATTAACGTTCATCATCCATTAATGTCTCCTGATGTCATTTTACACTGTAGAAACTGGTTACTCATAACACACAGGAAACCCCATACAAACTTAATACTGATCTGTATGCTTTATTCATCTCCTACAGATTAATTAATTTAAATCAAACCGAATGTCATTTTAATTTTGAGTAATTGATTCTTGAGAGGGATATAGTGCAATTTCACAAGAATACTGTAAATCCATGCCTTTAGCTAATTTGAATGAACTTTCCTAATTGCCCCTGTGTTGACAAATTCTATGTCTGCATGAGTGCCCTGCTGTTTGCTCCCTCCTTTTCAGCCTTTTGCTAGAATTCCTTTTGTTCTGGCCTCTACAACCCATGTACAACTGAGGGGACGGCAACCAGCAGCAGTGAAAAAGGAAGTATGAAGCTTTGGCCATGAAGGACCTGTCATGGGCCTGCACTGTGGAAGAGACTTGCAGGAGTCCCGTCAGTGAGGAGGGACAGGGCTGCATGACGTAGCTAGCAAAACCATGGCCCCAGCTGTCCACCCGGCCGTCGCTACATGGATGTAGGAGTTCTGCAACCAAAGCTCCTGCCCCATTGCAGTATATAGCAAAGTGTTTTAAGGAGAGCAGTTGCTGACTTCAGATTGCCTTGGCACATAAGGAGCTAAACTACAGGGTTTCAGACCCAACTGATGAGCAGGTCACACAGCTGTGCAGCCAGAGCAGTAATCTCATCAGTCATCCTTCCTTATCAATGAAAGTCTTAATGACACCATCTAAAACAACACATAGCACCAAAATTAGGCCCCAGGGAGGAATTTACTATTAACTGATGTAGAACAAATATTAGTTTATGACTTGTGGAGTTGAGTATAAGATTCAGTCACAGAAGTCTTGCTGAATAGTAACATTACAACTAAATCTCCAGACAGATTTGACCCTATTTTTCTGTACTGACTACAGCACAGGAAACAAAAAGGAGATCTCCACAAACTACAGGCAGTGACACACAAGTCTGCTCAAGACACACTCTGGTTCTCTCTGTATCTGAAACAGTGTATACTTGCTCTCATAGCACTCCAACATGATACAAATAGAAGCATAATGAAATATATGTTATTATACACATATATTTAAAAGGACAACAAATAGCAGGTGTAGTGCACGCAGTTTTTAGAAGACCTGATATCAGGAAATTATTCACAAGACATTTTACCGTGAGCTGCGATCATTATCTCTTTGACCCTCCTGTACTGGCTTAGCAATAGTGTTAACTCCTCTATTCGACGGTCCTGTGAAAAGCATTAAATAAAATCATATTTAAAACCTGACATTTTTAACCTGCTGAAAAATTGGATTACACATTCATTTCTGTGATTTTGGCCTGCTTTTCAAAGAAAGCATGATCAGGTCTTTCACCTGCCTCGTAAAGCACATTTCTTGTTTTTTATTTGCCATTGTACGTAATATCTGCTGGAGAGCGTGAAATTATGGATATAAGGAAAGCAAAGAAGTTTGACATTACTACTAGATTAGTTATTTACAGAAGCATAATTTGGAAATCTGCTTTGACTTCTAAGAGTCAAGGGAATATTCTAGAGTTGAACCTCAATTGCCTGAAGTGGGTGGTGTTTTTTTTTTTGCTAGCGTCATACCTGTAATCATAAAGTAAATCATGTTTATGTTTTGTATAGTTTAACAATCTAGTCATGTTCTTTAATCCTCTCTTGTAGGATATGTTCTGCATTCCGACATCTACACTCACTCTAGTTTTTAACACACCTTTTTGAACTTAGGCAAACCTGTACAGAACAAAAGAAATGAGGTCTCAGTTTCTAGTGAGGAACTAGTTTTCACAAGCAGAGTGAAGCAGAGAAGTGGGCACTAGGGAAAAAAAAAAAACTTTCCAGGGAAGTTGGCATGTATTTAAGTGATTAGCTGATACGGAGCTGCTGCACTGCCATAGCTAGGTCAGTATCAGAGATATTTCAATTAACGTCTGCTCCAGTACATGCATGCTACATTACAGTCACAGCAGATATCAAACCAAATATGTGCACTTACTAGCAACTTAGTTGAGCGCTTGCTGTCATAAATGACACAAGGAATATTTAGTTACCCCAAAAGCTATTAGAGCCATTTTCCCTCAGGAAGAATATTTTATTTTGCAGTATTATTGAAAGTAACAGTTCTACGTTAAACATCTAAGAAGCTGTGGGTCAACCACCAGTCTACTAGTTTAGACACTACAGTTTCCAAGGAAATAACCCTTCTTTCTCTGTGAGTATATCCAGATATTAGGACATAAGCAACGATATTTTGTGTTCCCTTCAAATGCAAACGTCTTATGCAGACTTGGAATAATTTTGGCAGGGGATAATGCCAAGTCTTTTATTTTCCAGATATAAATTTTGGCTTTTTGATTTTTTTGAGAACTAAATGTCGTTATGAGTCACATTAATGGTCTCCAGAATTAACACTTCCCTGTCCAGATTCCCCACTTGCTAAAGGAAGTTTTTAGGGATGTATATTACTGTCTATTTCATCATATATGAGTGTGTCACCATAAAGGAAAATCCTATGGTCTGGTTTATTACCATAAAACAAGAATTACAATTTCCTCAAAAACTAATCCCCCTCGAAGCCCCCCACCCCCTCCAAAAATAAGGAACAGTTATGCAGTAAGTCAATAGCAAAACTGCTACCATGGACTTCCGGAGG
>NW_010526551.1:0-5772 GCF_000687285.1 Phaethon lepturus
CCTTCGGCGGGTACTGATTAGCCCGAGTCACTACACCGTAATGGTTAGGAGCATTTTGTTCGTTTAAAGCCAACGGTGCGTTTGTTTGCATATTGCTTATAAGATCGTATCAGGAAGCCGCGCTGTAGCGTACAGTTAATAGATGCATTTAGCACGGTCAGGCAAAGAAACAAAGCTGCTCAGTTCACCTCTGCAGAAGCAGGGAAAGCAGCTGCAAAATCTGACCTGATGGAATCCTACCGCACTCTAGTAAAGATACTTTACTTCTGCCACCGTGCCCTGTTTCACCCGTGTGCCTTCCCATTACGGCGGGGCGCCCCCCTTTTCTTTTTTTTTTCTTACGGCGGGCACACCTCTTTTCCTTTTTAGGTCGCCAGCCATCCATAGGCAAACGAAAAATTAGTCACTGTTTAGAATGCATCTTCTATAGCACAGTGTATAAAGGGAAGGGAAATCTTATTCCCAGAGCTTCCCAGAGCCTCTTACAGGGACATAGTTTTAACAGAACGATCCGTGTTCTACGAGAAAAAAGACCCTCTTTTTCAAACCTGGTCTGCGGGCAGTCGGTGGCTTTCAGCGTGACGTGTTCACTACCTGCTCGGAAATCTAACCCCCCCATTTCACACCTGCGACGAGGAAAATACGGTTTCCTGTTCTGTGTGGCAAAGACCTAAAGGACAACTTCAGAAATCATACTGGACTTTGTCAGCTGATAAAAGCTGTGAGCTGACTGCTATCTAATCTGTTACCTATTATTTCCTTAGCTTATTGCTAGCATATATAACTTATTACCTTATTTACCCAAAGCATATAGTATTTTATATAATTTGGTTTATAAAAATACACTTGTATTATTAGCACAATATCTCTTTCCTCCTTTTCTCTGTTTGTGTACTTAACAACTGCACCTCATCTTATACCAAAACCCAAAGTCATTCAGAATAGTGTTGGGTAAAGCAAACTAAAAACCTACAACACTGGTGTCCAGACACAAGCATGCCGGAGTCCTAATGTGAATGCTGCCTTTATGTGCCACTCTTTATACCACTAACAGCACAACTATCTCCTTTTTGGAAAGTTAATCTTAGACTCCCCAAATTGTACATTGCTGCTCTTGCGAGGTTAGTGTAACCTTTGTGTGTTTGAACAAGGATATGGGTGGGTTTACTAATTACTTTGAATTATGAATGTTACTATTCATTAATAATGCAGAAGACTGCTAGAAGCCTGCATCAGTATACAAATGGAGAACTAAAAATCTGAGCATGGCTCCATGAATCACCACAAAATCTTGAGTTAGACCTCACTATTCCTGATGTGTACTCATTCGCTCTAAACTTCCCTCTTCTGTTTCTGACTGTATCTTTGATATTTTTACCAATGAATCTTTTTTAAGTGACACTTTGAATACGTATTTGTAATTGTTCATATTAACCAATGTGATTACAACTCAGTCCTCTCTTATGCTGTTGCCTCCATGTCACCATTTCCCTCTCCAAGTTAACAAACAAAAAGCTGCTACTGAAGGCACTATTTTTACTGGAGTATCAATGCAGATTTTGGCACATTTGCAGTAAAATAGAGATTTAGAACTAAGAGGAACAAATAAACATTAAATATGTCACATGTAATGGCTAAAAGGCCTTTCAATTGACTGGCTGGTGGCTTTTCTGTTACAAAGCCAAAGTGGACATGTAAGTGATGTGGTCAAGCAGGAAGGCTACTGAAAATAACAGAAATCTAACACATGCTTAACTTAAGCTTATTTTCAGAGCCAGTGGGGGGGGGGGAATCAGATATTTCCAGAAACTAGTAACACACCTATACACTGTACAGTGAATGTCTGTGGAGATTGCCGCCAAATGCATTAGATGTTATTTATTAAGGCTGACTGTAAAGCAGACACAGTTACTCAGCCATCCTGAGTTGTGGTGATCATTTACTTAATGCTGACTTCTTAGACTAAATCAAAATACCTAATCAAACACCTAAAATGTCATGAACTTCCACTGCCTTGGGACTTCCTTGCAAATAGGTCCTCTTTTCTTGAATCACAGAATCATTAAGGTTGGAAAAGACCTTTAAGATCATCAAGTCCAACCACCCAACCAATGCAACTCCACCATGCCCACTAAACCATGTCCCAAAATGCCATGTCCACGTTTTTTTAATACTTCCAGGGATGGTGACTCCACCACCTCCCTGGGCAGCCTGTTCCAATGTTTGACCACTCAGTAAACATTTTTCCTAATACCTAGTCTAAACTTCCCTGGCGCAACTTGAGGCCAATTCCTCTCATCCTATCGCTAGTTACTTGGGAGAAAAGACCAACACCCACCTCACCACAAACCCCAGGGTGGTGGTACAACTCCCAACTATAGGGAGTAGTAGAGAGCGATAAGGTCTCCTCTCAGCCTCCTCTTCTCCAGACTGAACAACCCCAGTTCCCTCAGCTGCTCCTCATAAGACTTGTGCTCCAGACCCCTCACCAGCTTCGTTGCCCTTCTCTGGACATGCTCCAGCAACTCAATGTCCTTCTTGTAGTGGGAGGCCCAAAACTGAACACAGGATTCGAGGTGCGGCCTCACCAGTGCCCAGTACAGGGGCACTGCTTGCTTTCTGCTTTCCTGCTATCTTCCTCCCAGTGCCCTTTTCATATGTTATTTCATATGCTCAAAGAACTATGTACAACCAAACAAGATGCACAGGGTATTTGGGGGGGTTAAATGTTTCAGACCAGTTCTACCTCCCAGCAGCAGACTTTCTGCATTTTTGGCAAACTGATCATCTCTAAAAATACTGTATAGAACATGTTGCTGAGTAATCTCTTAGTACTTACACTAAGCGAGTCATTCAATGGACGAGTTCCGTTCCATCGAGGCAGCTGCCCTGCAAGAAAGAGTTTCTAGGTTTGTCCTCATGCTTTGTAACTGAAGGTCTTTTCTTGCTAAGATGGTTGTCTCACATTTTTGATACTGTTTTCACACATCTGTGTGTAAGCAAGAGCAGAGATAAGAAAGATTAAAATAAATATTTGACAGAATACAGGCTCCTGGGTGAAACAAATAATGGATTATTTTGCATGTGGGTTGCAGCTGTCCTTCGTCCACAAGGGTACACAAAGAATAATTACCAGTAACAATAGGTAATAGTCCCTGCCATGGAAAGTTTTCTGACTGCATAGAGAACCAACTGATATTACTGGTTAAACTCCTCTTTTATTTGCCCTGCTGTCACCTAAGAAATGTGATTTTAAAAGGTAAACAGTAGGTCATTATCTTTCCTTCAACCGAAGTCTCTGTGAAGGTAATGCTGGAAGTCATTGAACTGAACATGAAAGGACAAAGCTAGAACTTCTTCTCTTAAGCTACCGCTTTATATTTTTGACTGTCCTAATATAATTTATGAATTGACTGAACATGATGATACAGAAGCATCTTGCCTGATTCAAGTACTAACATTTGTGTAAAATCAAACATGTTCGCTGCCGGGTCACTCAGTTCTGTAAAGAACCCAATGAAGATTTAGGTCAAGCACACTTGCTTGTTATGCACTGAAGATGATCAAGTTTGGAACCTAAAGAGAAATTAACACACCTGAAATTACCAAGTTTGGTATAATCACCTTATCTTCTGCCTTACTTACAGTAAATAAGCTGTATATATTTTTAAAAACAAGACATAAAAAGCTGTGAAAAAACTGTCAGAAACATATGCATTAATATTTTTAAATAAATAAATGTAATTGGTTACAGATTTTGCTTTAAAATACAGATTTAAGAAAACACTGTATGAGCAAAAAAAAAATAGATTAAAACTTGCATCTTTTAAACTCTCACATTTTAGAAGTGCTTTAAACAAGACCTTAAAAATTTTCAAGCTTACTTACTCAACAAGTCTAATTATAACACCGAGAAGTATTTTGTAATGCATTGTCAACACCAGATACTCTACACATCATTCCTGGAGACCGGAAGCAAAGAGAACTGACTGAGAAAAGAACAATCGTATGCTGTGCGTATTTATTGTTAACGGTAAAGTTTAAGACTCTCATAAACCAGAATAGGAAGTGGAACAAATTCCAAAATCTGTAGTAGGAGAAGTAGTTACTTTGGCTCTTAACAATCCATACAAAAAGCATTTTCTGGTTAAGCATAAATAACAGAAAAATAATTAATCTTATTGATATGAAACTATTTAATCAATTAAAAGACGCAACTGAAACTCTTGAAGCAGTAGTAAGGTTTTATTTTGGTTCTACATCAACAGAAGTCTCATCAGCTACAAATTTCCCTGTGTTGTTTACACAGATCCACACTTTAAGGAGGCACCTGCTGGACTTTCTAAGTAATTCCAGTAGCTGATGCTCCTAATGAACAATCTCAGAGAAATCCATGCATGGGCATGAAGACTGACAATAAGGACTTGACCACCCTTCCATTTCTTCTTGTTACAACTCCTCCGCCTTCCCAACATCAAACTCTAACACCTCGCTGCTGCTGAAGCCTGGATTCCCCCAGCGACAAGCTTTCAGTCTAGTTGTGTTTAAATATCACAGCAGCAGCGCTCTGCCAAATCGTCAGGTGGGAGGTGGAAGGCAATATTTTTTTCCTGATCTGGATTATTTGCTCGGAGTTGTTTCCCATACAAGCTAGGTGGGAACTGTAGCTCACCCAGGTCCTGCAATGCAGACAGATGTCTGTCTTCCGACTTCTTTTATCAGTTCTTAGGCACTAGATCTTTGGTATTTTTTCCAAGGTATTTTCTGTTTTTTGGCTATCTCGGACCAACTTATATGTACGTAATGTGTTAGAACCACCATGCCATCCTGTTACCAAGTAAGAATGCTTTTTAATAGAGAGAAATATTTTTTAGTTTATTTTTGTCCAGTAGCACTCCAATGCTTTAAAAGTCAGATCACTCACTTAAGAAGTTACACTGAAAAAAATGACCACCTTCTGCCTCTTAACATGCACCATCTTTCCTCATAGTTTTTAAGAGCAGGAATCAGATCTGCAAACAATTGAAGTTCACCTGTCCGTGATTCCCCCATATGAAACTCTGCACTCCTACGAGCATAAAAATCCAAAGGGAGGATGCCAAATGTGTTGGTCCACCCTCCGAAATCCTCTGTCGGACACAGGCCACCAGACCTGCTGTGTGACTTTTGATTCTGTGTAAAAGGTACTTCAATTTCCTCACATTAAAAAATGTATCAGAATGTGGTCAAGCAAGTCTGTCAGCTCTCTTTCAACCCTCCAAATTTTGCATACAATTTAGAGGAAAAGGAATTCCTTTCTCAAAGGAACTGCTCAACCCATGTTTACTGAAATAATAATGAATTATAATACAATGTAGGTACTGACCGGAACCTCCCTGTTCAGCAACGGCAAAGCACACCTCTTTAAAAGCACCTACCCCAACTAAGTTCATGACATCTTGCTGCTTAGCGTTGCCTTCAGCTATAGCAAAGGCAAGGAACAAGTCTTCAAGCACAGTTTTGTAAACACTTAAACATACCCAAGCGATCCCCATCTGCATTTTGCAAGGCATCACGCTCGAGCTGAACGCGTTTGACTAGCGAGATGGTACACCGACTTTTGGCCCAGGTACAGCACTGGGGTCAGAGCGGTGTGTGCCGGCCGCCAGGCCTGCGCAGGGCACCACTGACCGACCAACGTGTCAGGCGAGGGCCTCCGTGTCACTGCCTAGGGAGGCACGCCTGCACCTCAGCCTGCGGCCCCGGCGCTCGACCGGCACCCGAAGCCACTGG
>NW_010526552.1:0-3450 GCF_000687285.1 Phaethon lepturus
CTCCTCTCCATCACACATGGAGAGTCACCAATATACAGCAGCATCAAAAGGGCAGGGAACAAGGAGGAGCACAATCCCTTTCTGTACCCCCGGCACATGAAAAGCCCGACAAGTCTCCAATGATCAGGGTGTAAAGTTTTGTTTAAAATTATTTATATTTTTATAAATAAGGGGCAAACAGACTTCAAGCAGAGAGCACCCTTCCAGGCAGCACAAGCAACTAGGTATGTCTACCTAGTTGCCAATTTAATATTATTAAATGCCTCTACAAAAAACATGCCTATTTAACCAGCGCTAACACAGTCCTGGAGGCTTCACTTTCCATCTCTTTCATTGCATGTGTTACATAGTGCTGTTTTAGAGAGCCTTCATTACAGCTAATAATTAAATCAAAGCAGCTGATTTCCAAACTAAGTTCTGTCATCAACTTGAAAAACATAAAGGTGCATGGGAAATAACTGGAATCTTTTGGAATATACATTTTTTAAAATGGTAGTTTCCTTCTGATTGAGACAGTGTTCCTTGACACTCACACACACACACAAAAGGATTCTTTTCTTTCTATACGAAAAAATTGTCAGAAAGCACCTGAAAGCATTTTCTGTCTGGGTTAAATAATAATATATAAATGTCCTCACTTGAGCTTTTCAGTATTAAAAAAATGTAACCTATATGAATCTTTATTTATTTATAATAAAAACCTTATCTAGTCCAAAATTCAATTAATTTCAAAGGGTTTGAAAAACTGCATTTTCTTCAGTAATAGCTCACTAACAAACTTGAAGGTACCATTAGCAAGACGAATGTTTCTCATGAGAATCATCATGAGAAGTGATCCTCAAAATGCAGAGTTATTGTTGGAAGAGCAATTCTAGCTAGTGGTATCTAACAGGACAATAAACCAGGCACTCACACTGCATAAATGAAGTAGATCAAAAAATACAAAGCATATAAAAATTTTGTACCTCTATTCTACACCATCAAAAATTACAACTGGGTACTTTCAAAAAATATCTTCAGTCATGGTCAATGCAGAGCAAAGCGTAGTTACTATATTTGCATACCAGAAAACATATTTACATATGCAAAGCAAGAGGGAAAATCTTGCAGCTGTCATTTTTAAAAAAAACCCAACACCACTACTCCTGTGTGGACTTTATCACAACTCCTCTTCACAAAAATATTGATAGAGAATTCCAACACACAAACAGTAAGTTTAAATGAACTCATTACAGAACACTGATGTGCAACATTTGTAATACTCCTTCAACATGCACAGAGCTCTCTTACAAAGCACCATTTCTTGTAAAAAATGTAATTGATGCACTGGTGACAACTAAAGTATAAAAATAAACACAATCACTCTGCTAAAAAAGTATAATTTTTTTTTCTCATTTGAAAATGTAAATTATTTTTTTCCAGATATGTTCAGTAGTATTATTCTCTTACAAAAAATGAGAAGTTGAAAAATGTTTTCAACTGTCAGAGAACTGTTCAATTAAAGACTGCTTTAAATTTTATAATCCAAAAGTGTTGTAAGAGTCCCTTTTCTTCCAACAACTCATCAGTGAAAGGCTGACATCCAATCCTATCAGTCATTTAAAGAAAATATGTGCAAAAATAATTTGATTGGAATATTCTAAGAAGCAGTTAACTTTACTAAGATCTCAAACACTGAAATCATGCTTCCTGTTAAAGGGACACCTGCACTAACCAGTGTTCAAGGGCTTGCATTAAGCTGATTAAAGTATAAAATAACGCCCCTCAAAATCTTATTCAAAGAGATTTCCTCATGTTTCTTTGTGAAAATAAAGATTATATTGCAAATCTGAAAGCCAAGCCTTTTTTTGTTTTTTTTTTTAATCACATAATTTAAATCTTTGCTAAGTGGAAGCCACGACATGGGAGAAGGTCCCTTTAACGAGGAAGGAGATAAGTATCACTTAATCAGGATGTGGGAATGGAATCTGTACCTATGGGTAAATGGCAATGCGTTCTGGGTTGGTTCAGCCCTTGGTTCTGAGTTCTGCGTCACTTCCGGCATCACTCTCTCATCATCTGTACCATTAATACTTTCTGGCGTTAAAGGAGACTGAATATCCCCTCCAGCTGATTCCTTAAGTAAAACAAACAAATGACACATTAGAATTACCAAGTGACCTGCTCAGGAAGGCTATGTGTATATAAGCACCAACATTAATTCTTAAATGAGATATGAACTTCAGGCAGTATTAATGTGAGGCTCACAGATTTCCAGCATCCCTCATGGTCATATTTCATCATGTGAATTTAATTCAGAAGTGCATTACCATAGGATTCACATTATCTTGCACAAAACAAAACTGACCTATGATTTATTTGCAAGTATCCAGCCTCCTCCTTATAACAGACCTCTCTCTCTTACCTGATATTATGTTCAGCCTTCAGCCAGCTACACAACAGGTGACTATTGACACCCAGGATTCTTATTTCTTACTTTATATTCTAACACAGTGAAACAAACAATTCTGATATTTGTTTCAAAATCTAGCTTTCATTTTGTGTATTAACCAAAGTGAACAGTGGAAGGGCCATTGGTGGTGCATTCACAGTTTCACCTATGAGCCATCTGTAAAGAAAACGTGTTCAGCACAATCCTCGCAAAACTTGCATAAACACATTAACCTGGCCTAGCTCTTGCTGGTCATGGTATTATCTGGGAAGGAGAATACTCCAGCTATACTCAGGCAGCTACTACTATGCAACTGGACACCTGAAAAACTTATTGGCTGTCTTCCTAGCAGAAAGCACTGGTGCAGTTTTAATCAGCCTTCATCACACCAACATGTACATTTATGTTTTGGCCAACAAACACTATTTTCCAATTTCTAGTCACTGAAAAGTACTTCCTTTTTAAAAAAAAAAGTACACAGTATAGCCCACATCCTAAGTTAGAACATTATAGGCTTCTCAGTCCCCATATATGGTTTAATTTTAATATTTTCTTTCCTATTATATACTTTTTCAAGTAATGATTTTTGCAGGAGATGAGCAAGTCATATAAGCTAAGTAGCTCATCTTGATTTTAAAATGTCTTAGTAGGCTTTTAGTAATCAAGTGGTAATATTTAACTCTAAGAAGTTTCATGAATAGAGGTCAATGGATGTCATGGAGGGGTTTCTATACAGCAGAGGACTGGTTGAATTGCTGAGATACTCAACAACTTCTTTGACTCCCTTCCCACACCTCTCGAGGGGATGGACTGCAAGACAGGGACTGGAGGAGCACAGTCCCTCCCACTGTAAGAGAAGATCAGGTTCAAGACCACCTGAGGAATCTGAACATACAAAAGTCTATGGGACCTGACGGGATGCGTCCCAGAGTCCTGAGGGAATTGGCTGATGTAGTTGCCAAGCCACTCTCCATGATATTTGAAAAGTCCTGGCAGTCAGGTGAAGGCCCTAGAGACTG
>NW_010526552.1:4021-11940 GCF_000687285.1 Phaethon lepturus
CAGGCTGGAGGATGAAGGGATTGAGAGCAGCACTGCCAAGAAGGACTTGGGGGTACTGGGGGATGAAAAGCTGGACATGAGCCAGCAATGTGCACTTGCAGCCCAGAAGGCCAACTGTATCCTGGGCTGCATCAAAAGAAGTGTGGCCAGCAGGTCAAGGGAGGTGATTCTGCCCCTCTACTCCGCTCTGGTGAGACCCCACCTGGAGTACTGCATCCGGCTCTGGAGCCCTCAGGATCTTCCGCATCCCACAAAATCTGGCTTGCTTGTATCTTTAAGCTAAAATTCCTATAACAATATTATTAGACACATAAAGCCAGAGCTTTATTAAAATATTTTAAGTATGAATGCATAAAAATTATTTCAGGAGAAGAAAAACAAATGTGCAAGTTCCATCTAGGCTTATTTTTCAGTAAAGTACTTTCATAGACATCTAATTTGAATGAAATTCAAATGACAAAAATTAATGCAGACAAACATCACAGTCTATGTAATACCTAAAGGTTCACTCCCTGCAAATTCATGAGGGGCTGATCTGTATGTACAAGAGAAGCATCAGATTCTAGTATGTATTTCTTCCACCAATACAGGTTAATCAGTGCATTCACACACTCACAACTATCCCTGCCTGGTAAATCATTTATTATGAAGTTGGCTATGAATAAAGCACCAAATACAAGAGAAAAAAACCACACAGAACAAAACTAATTTACAAACAATATATTCACATTTTGTATTATTTGGAGACAATAAAAGAATTCTAGAAACTTTTTTGTGAGATGTTCATAAGTAATGAAGTTTTTATTCCGTATTATTATAGCTTCACACATCCACTTCAAATTTTATAGTTGGTCAGCTGAAAAAGATTTTCACCCCTCCCTCCTAGCTGGAAGAGCTGGTTAACTAAGATCCAACTGTGTAGACCCTATATGGAAGAAAAACAGTGCTTAAATTGAAAGTCTTCCTGTAAACCAATGACATATTTTAAGGCCTGATATTTCCCACTCGTGATAGCTACAAATAGATATTTCATACATTTGAGAAGAAATGATTAACGGCTCTCCTGTGGTACAAAACCATTATTATATCATATATAGGTTTTTGGAGGATATTGAACTTTAAGTCACTTGCCAGTCCTGGACTTACACATGAACTGAGGATTAATTTTTTTTTGGCATGACAAGTAAATGTGAGTCTACTATTTAAGAGTATTTCAGAGATCTGCACTGTCTAAAGGAGCCCTGGCCCCTGGAGCCCTATCCAGGACTGGTGATGCCAAGCAGTATAGAAATGACAGTTGCCTACAATATACAAACTAAGCATAATAGAGGGGAATTCATCCAATGATGCCTTAAACTTCAAAATCTTATAAACAAAATGCATGCACTCACAAAAGAGTCTCTAAAGTAAAACAAGCAGACTTCACAGCACAGATCAAGCCACCTTTTAATGGTTACTAAATACAGAATAGAAGAAAAGGAATAGGTGATTCTAAAACCATGAACAAACCAAACCAATTCCAGATTCTTTTTTTAAGTATTATACTGTTTTCTCATTAAGTATTCCGTACACTTCCCTGGCATTGCTCTTCTTCATAGAGCTCTGTTCAGTACTGACTGGCAATGGCATAAGACTGACTGCTACTGATTCAGATACCATAATGTCTGAAATATTTGTTCCAGTATAGAAATTCACACAGTATCCCAGAAAGTCACTTTTTCCACAAGGTTTGGAAATAAAATGTGTACTTCTACAAAGAAAAAGCCAACAGATGATAAAACCATGATGATTTTGCCAAAACCAACCCTTTCCTTAAACTATAAAAATGTTGTGATACTAAAACTTTTCAGGCAAAAGCTATTCCTAATAGTATAGGAGGGTCTCAGAATCACAGAAGAAAGAGTTGGATAATTTTGATTTATTTGACTATTTTAATTTACTCACCACACAATTTCAGAAATTAACAGTCTTAATCTGAAATGACCGGAGTCACAAGAAATATCTGAAGACAGATTCTTGATTAGAGGGGGGAAAAAAAAAAAAAGAGAACCGAGGTTCAGACTCCAGTTCTCCAGTTGGTTGTAAGACTGATGGGGTGAGGGTGCAAACCCCACAACCTGCACTATTTGGTTCTGTACTTGAACCTAATTAACATTAGTTTAAAAAAGAAAGGAAAAAAAAAAAGGGGGGGGAAACACACAGTTTTCAGCCTATTGATTCATGTTGCTCAGTGAACTCCAAATTAAAGTGTTGCGCTTTCAGTGCATAGGCAAGCCTGTAACTGAAAATAGACCATGGGTGACTTGTCACTGTAAGATCCATGGGTTTATGACATGAGCAAAATAATGCATTTTTTAAAACAGTACCAAGAGAAATGTAACACATTTCATGTAAGTTTTACATTAATATTTTTCCAGTTTTGATATGCAGTATCTTCCTACCTATTATTAATTTAAAACATTTTATTATTAATTATTGCAATGTTAATGCAATTTATTATTAATTGAATTTATCTGCAAGTCCAAGACAGCATAGGGATTGACACTTGTAGCTAACTGAGCTACTGTTATGGAGCTCACTACTCACACACTACCTCCTAACACCTTTCCCATCAAAGCTTCCTAAAAAAGTCAGGTTCCTATGAAGTCTTGACTGGCCACTGAAAATATCTCTCCTTCCTCTTCAAATAAGGCCCAGCACTACGGAAGCGCTGAAGTCTGCCGTGAAGTCATTGCTTCTCATCCACTCCAAACTCCCTTCTTTCTGGGGAACTAATGAGAAGCATTAAGTATGTGAAGACTATTATGCTGACATGTCAGCACTTGCGCTAACCGTATCTTTTGGAATAATACAATAACTTATCAACACAGCTAAAAGCCAAGAGATTAAAAGTAAGGCCTGAATATGAAATTATTCCTAAGTGTGCAGTAAATAAAACACAGGTCTCAACGTGCATGATAAAATCGCTCAAGGTAACATTTCTATAACTGCCTACAGTATAAAATGTTAGGCTACAAGTATAAAGGGAAATCTGTACTGGAAAATGAACAATATTAACAGCCCATATAGATTAAGAGAAAGCTTTAACCCTGGGCAACTTCTAGACAAAAGCATCTTGTCTCTGAATGAGTAGTTCAAATTTATGTCCAAACCAAATAAGTTACTCCTTTCAACAGTGTCAGATTTAACTTCTGAGTGCAGACTATTAATCATAATGTCAAAAGAGAAGCAGAGTAATTGTTTTGCCTATAATATCAAGTAACTAGAGGCCTGGCTAAAGCACTTCACTGTTTCTAAAGTCCAAGTGTATACTAGGTTATAATACTGAAATACCTACTTCCATTATCTATGTATTTATTAATGGAAATTATGAGAAGTTTAGAGACAGTCAAGAAAACTAATGAAAAAAAGACTGCCTTATTTTTCTCCTGTTACAGTAGAACAAGCAGTTTACCTTTAATAGCAAAAGCCAACCTAGCACTTGGGCAAAATGCCTACTAGGAAAACAACATGAGGTTGGTTTATTGTGTATTCTTGTGGTTTCCATTGACTTTTCTTGGAAGGACACTCAGCTACATTAATCCTACTCATCTCAGGAGCCCCTGCTGTAGTTTTAAAGCTGCTTCATACTCCAAGAGAAGGAATTAGTTTTGTCTTCACTATTGCTTAAAATAAAGCAAATAGCTACACACACAGCCAGAAACAGTGGAAGGGCATAAAAGCCTCATGTAATTTCTTTTTTCAAAGCAAATTCAAAGTATCCATTTTCAAGTAAATGAATTTTAGGCATGACTAATGTAAATATGACTATGTTAATTTATCTTCCTGTTAGGCCTATATTAACCCAGTTCATGTTTTGAGATGTCTTTTATAAACTCTTCTTTTACAACATGGCTAACTGCAATAAAACTCCAGAACCCACATGTGAATCTGTCATCTTCCTTCAACACATTTCACAGGTGAATACTACAACAGGAGGAAATAAGTAAAAAATAGTTTGCTGTTTTAACTTCATTTTTTGTTGTAATGATTCTTATATAAAAGTCCTTTACAGTGCATCGCCTGAAGTTTCATAGATACAGTAAAAAACACAAAAGGTCTTTACTATAGATTTACTTACATAACTGCTCACCATCTTTACTCATAACATATTTTCTGGGGAAAGCTCAAAGAAATGGATGGGAATAAACAAAAGGACAATTTTCTATTAAAGCAAGCCCCTTTGACACTTTTGCAATGTATATTAAATGCATTCTTATACTTCTTGACACTTCTAGCTGACTGCTGAGAGGATTCAGGGAAACTGTGAAGTACCCTGTTCATTTTTAATAACAACGCGTGTATAAGATATGGTAAGCAGCACAGACTATGAAGTACTAGGCTTGAATCAGGCAATAAGACTCACTTGAGAGGGTGTACTTGTTAGCTCCATCTTTTCTTGTGATTTTTCCTTTGCTAGTCGTGCAGCTTCTTTGAATTCCTGAAATTTTTCCGCAAACTGAAGGTACATATGTTTTTAAAAAAAAGGAAAAAGAGAGAGTAGGCATGAAATAGTTATATTACATGCAGAACAGAATGCCGTACTTAATATTTTACAAAGTCAAATTCTGTCAGTAGAATTTTTTTAAATTTTCTCCTTATTAGATAATCATTTAAGAGAGTTACAGTGACATACCTTTCAGACATAATGTACTCTGTTTATATGACAGGAAAATTATGATGCAACAAAGTTTAATTTGTTGCCAATAGTGTTAAAAAACCCACCTCATATATGGCTAATAATAGTGATAAGCTGCCTTGCACAGCTGCTTTCAGATTCAGGTTTTACTGTCTTCTTGACAACAAATGATCTGGTTCTGGAGCCTACTGTGGTCACTGTTAGCCTAGAGCTTTCAATGGGCTTCATTCTTTCATGACTGAAACAATACTAATTTCTTCCCAAATTTTAACAGCATTTATAATTTCAGTAGCTAATTAAGAAAGCAGCAGTGGGAATATTGAGTCAAGTTCATTTCTTGATTGTTCATTGACATCAATCAAGTTAACAAATTCATTGAACAAAACACTCACATATACTGAACACTAAATTCAAGAATTTCACATTGAACTGCCATATGAAGCTTGATTTCTCTGCTACACATATCTCTTCCAGAAAATAGCTAAAGCAGCAATTTAGAAATACATGTACCCTTAAACGTGATAGATTAAATCAATTTATTAAGAATAGGGCCTAAATTCTCTGGCTAGAGAAAAATTTGGCTTCATAGGTCTCAGCTTGACGCTACACTAATTGCTATAGTAGCCAAGCATTCATTTTTGCTTGCTACTGCTTTTATACAGAACATGAACTTATGATCGGCTTAAGACTGAAATGATTCTGCAAAAACATTGGAAACTTCATCAACAGCTTCTAAATCTCTCCAGCAGCAGCATACAAAGAAATTGGTTTGCACTGCATGTATTTAGAAGGGATGAAGGCTACCTTTGTGTGATACAATCTCCTCAACTATTTTCAGTCAGAACTTCACTTGCTATCCAAGATCTAAAAAACATTATTATCTTTAAACTACTTCTCCTGGTAGGCTATCAGTATTTGAGGAAGTATCATTTCTCTCCACTGGTATCCTATATTTCAGCTGTCAGGTTATTTAAAAACATGTGTTTCCTGAATATAGGAGGAGACAAAATATACCATCCTGAAACTCTAATTCAGCATCAAAAAAGTCTCAGAACAGATAATAAAATTGGCAACAGATCACCAGAACTGGATGATACTCATTTAAGAGTTGTAGATAGACCTCAAAATCTGATGGATAACCTATTATTTAAATCAGTTTTAGGACCATAGGATTGGTGAGAAAACATGATGCTGAGGTTTAGAATGGCTGAAGACATACAAGGCAGTAAATATGATCTTCTGTATCACAGTGGTAGAAACTGTAAAAAAAAAATATATATAATGAATAGACAAATAAATAGATAACATTCTAAGAAAAAGCCAACAAGGCTAATGTAGAGGAAATTTTCACAAATTTACTAGAATTCTTTGAGGCAGTCAGGTGATAGATAATAGCAATCTCTCGATAAAATTCCTAAATAACAAAGATAAGATCTCATGGTACGAAAGGAAGGGTTCTCTGGAGGATTAATAATTTAAGGAAAAGATGGAAAAATTGTGGAGGGAGACTACAAGAGGATCTCACAAGTACCTGTGATGGTCCTTTTGGCATTTAGCATACTCTTAAGTTATTTGGAATAAATCAGACCAACTAATTCAAAGGGATAAAACAGACAGCAATCCTGACAAGGAATATTTTTTCCCATACAACAGGATACTATCAAAAACACAGATTTATATTCTGGTTGAGAAATTAGCTTCAGTTTTCTCTGAATATCATGGGACATTCTGTTCCTCCTACTACGGCAGCAAGAGGGACTGTGCTAGGAAATCCTGATCCTATGAAAGGCATATTCTTCAACATAGGAATCATCTTTTAGGTATCACTGACTTCTGCCTGACTCCTGATGGAACAATCTTGAGGTGAATTTGTGGTCTGACATATTGAGAAAAGGTCTAATGAAGATAAATAAATGTTTAATTAATTTTCTTCTATACTGTTTGCATGTGAAGTTGATTAGAGTACCTTTATTTTTATACCAGACAGTCTCACTCCATTAATTCTCACAATCACAATAATCATCCAGAAAGAGGTTACCACTGTTTCACTCTACCTTGTAATCAGTTTAGGAGGGCAAAGGCACATGAACCAAAAAGGAATAGTCAAAGACTAACATCTATATCAAGTCAAACACTTGATATATGCTTTGGAAATCATCTGCTTGTTTAGTGTGACATAACTAAGCAGACAATGATCTGAGAATAAACAGTTTATTAGAAGACATGACTTTTATTATCGCTGCTCTGATTATTTGCTTCATTAACCTGTTGATATCAGTCACAGACTAGACTAAGTTTTTTGTGGTTGCAGGCTCTCTTTTGCTCCTTGGAACTTGAAATATTTCATTGGGGCCCAGAGACACTAATGCAGAACAATTACATACAACAGGGCTGTTCACTTAGAGACTTTGATAAACCAAGTACAGAAAAGAAGTTCCAGAATCAATTTTTAAGGCAATTTCTAGAAGCAACCTGTTTCTGAACAAATCCATTAATACAATTTATTTGTTAGCACTATTACTAATATCCAGTAGTACCCTGAGACCTAAATTAGATTTCATGTCCTACAATGCTAGGTGTACCAAAGAGCACTCTGGTAAATCTGACTACAATGCCAGTGCACAGAAGTGGGAGTTAGTAATCTGAGCAGAGACATGAGACAAGAAAGAGAAGATAGATGTGATCTCTCTGAAGCTACACAGCAGATCCAGGGTTTCTAATTCAGCTTTTCTGATTCCAAGACCAATATAACTATCAACTCCAGTGACTAAATAGACTGTAATCTAAACAAAAGTTTCTTTTCCCTCCACCAAATATGTTTGCTAATTTTACAATAACACAAAAAGTTTCACCTTTATGAATTTTAGTAGCAATGATCAGCAATTTTAATTCACATGAAAATCACAAATTGATAATTAAGATATAATACAAGGTAAACAGTTTGCTGAAAAGGTCCCAAAGATTCATCACCATAAGCTGCTGAAAAGGTCTGTGACCTAGCGTTTTTTCTCAACGGATCTGTGTATTCTTCATAAATCACAGCAATCTGAGTAACTGCTAATCAAACATGTACTTAAGACAAAATATCTACTGTAGCTTTTCAGATTATTTTTTTAACAACAATATAAAGTTTTAAGCCAAGAGCATACTGAAAACTCTTAGACATCACTTTGAGGGCAGCGAAAGAATGGGATTGAAACAACTGTAATTACAACAGTAATTAAGAAGGAAGAGAGCAAGG
>NW_010526552.1:12049-13278 GCF_000687285.1 Phaethon lepturus
GTGAAGAAAAGGACAGATGAAAAAATGAAAATATTTTCACTAGCAAGGACAACCCAGTGTTGAAAGGCAGGCAAACACAGGTTATGCATGACTACAGCATGATACTTTGCCTCCAAAGAAGCATTCCATGATTAAGGAAAAAAAGCTGGTATATGAGAGGTAAACTAAATTAGGATTTATGCTAAATCCTTTGAAATATTAACAAAAGTTATTACCATGCTGGTAAGCAAGTGCCTCTAGGACATACACACCAATTTAAATAAATTACAAAGTCTCTAAGTTCACTGAAGCAATGACATGTGCACAAATGCACATGCATATATTCAATATTAATATCACTCAGAATTTCCTGGGTTTGTGTTGCTTCGTAGAAATGAAAGCTATCGGATTATGAAAGGAAGAAATCTTATAAGTGTATCACTGGAGAAGAGGAGGCTGAGGGGAGACCTTATCGCTCTCTACAACTACCTGAAAGGGGGTTGTGGCGATGAGGGTGTTGGCCTCTTCTCCCAAGTAACCAGCGATAGGACAAGAGGAAATGGCCTCAAGTTGCGCCAGGGGAGGTTTAGATTGGATATTAGGAAAAATTTCTTCACTGAGGGGGTGGTCAGGCATTGGAACAGGCTGCCCAGGGAGGTGGTGGAGTCGCCATCTCTGGAAGTGTTCAAAAAACGTGTGGATATGGCACTTCAGGACATGGTTTAGGGGACATGGTGGCGCTGGATTAATGGTTGGACTTGATGATCTTGAAGGTCCTTTCCAACCTTAGTGATTCTGTGATTCTGTGATTCTGTGATCACACTGTCCAAATAAAGCAGATGTACTGGTTCTCTCTTTAACAATTTTCTGACAGGCCCATGCTTTATCCATGGATAGTGACAATTACTTTCTCAAAAGGGCCAGTATGATTTCTTTGTTTATTTATTTTTTAACAAGCCAACCATTATTCCTTACTCAAACATTTATTATACATTCCCTTTTATTGCATTTGAGTTTCCAGATCTTTTGTATATTTCAAAGATGAAAATTCTCTGCTTAATGTATAAACATGTTTCTAAACTGAAAATGGAATTCCTAATCTAGAGAAAAACAACATTGGCTTTTACAGGTTCCTGGACTCATCTACCAGAGTAGTATCAACAGGGACTGTAGAAAGGGTGTTCACAGGAACCATATCAACACTTTGAGAAAAAGGAGTTAACCAAGGGATCAGGCCCAGCCAGCACGGG
>NW_010526553.1:0-21358 GCF_000687285.1 Phaethon lepturus
TCCTTTCCAACCTCAGTGATTCTGTGATTCCCTTTCTCAGGTGCATGCATGCACAGGTATATGGATGCATACAAAACACATGCACTGCTCAAGCAACACCCTTCCTTTCTTTATAAAGAGGCCAAGACTGCAAGCACTAATTGCAGGGGTTTTTCCTAAGTTTCTTCAGATTCCTCATGGAAAGAGCTTGAAGTACAGAGCTATGCAATCCTAATACCAGAAACGCTTTGTACAATCACCAAGTAGACACTGAGGAGATATCTGAAAAAAAAATGAAAAGCTGCAAAATGAAAGAAAGGAACAAAACTCCGTAGATCTCCTGGGTGATCCTCCAGAGAAACGGTACCCATACAGCTGCTGTCTCCCATTACAGGGAACACAGCACTATGTACTCTTAAGCGGCCCTGTGAAAGAGCAAGGATCATTGAGGCAAAACCTTTCCCACCCCAACCCACACAACCAGGCCTTATTAGCAGTGATAAATGAAGCCACAGGGCTTCAACCTGTCAACAGGAGAAAACTAGTAGAGATAAAGCCAGCAGCTTTAAACACTACTCTAAAAAATACAACCTCAGGTCAACATCAGCCACCTGGGCACAGTGACCATCCCTTCCTCTTCCCTCTCCCTAGTCTTCCTCTTTAAGTGCAGGTCAAGCAGAAATAAGCAGTCTCAGGTTAAGTTGTATGCAGAATTTTACAAGTTTTATTCTGTCCATATTAACAGAAGGATGTGGGGAATCTAACAAAACTAAGTTTATGCTGCTGAATGTCTTGCACCTAAATACCTTCACAAATCCAATTAGATTCCATAGTTGAAACATAAGCAAAAATCAGCTTTATTGGAGCATATTTCTAAAAAAGCTACCTGTTAACATGCATATGCTTTACTGAAACGTGTAACTCCAACTGTAAAACTTGTCCATGAATTTCAGTAAACAAAACTAGGTCTATAGAACCATAAGTTTATGAGCTCATGAACAACCAGAACTGCTACTAGTGAAACAGATTAAGTTTTAAATACAACTTTGTATATATAGATTTGTTATGAGCTGGAATTTAATAATTTAAAAAAAATTCTACTGGGAAACAATTTCCATAAGTGTACAAAAATTGCATGGGTATAATGGAAAGGAACTTTCCACCTTCAGTAAGTAATTCAGTGGTATAACATGGTGACACCATCACTGACAAATGTAGTTTAATTACTTGGGCATTCTTTATGGAAAGTATATGACAAAAAAACAAACTGGAATCCAAATTTGGAAGGGAGAGAAACTGTTCAATTACTTTCCACTAGTAAGTTAAATTAACAGCTAAGAGACTGCTTTTACTTCATCACTCAAGACAGCCCTTTTTCACTGCCCATGCCCCACTACACAGTGTTTAGGATCAAAATGTGTTCCTTGGGACCACAAACTTCAAAAACAAAAGAAGCTTTTTTATAGTGTAGTGGAAAAGCAATGGACATGTTTTCTCCTCTGTCTGTAACTTCAAGAGCTACATATCAAAGAAAACCACAGTAATGATGGCATGTAAAAATCAACATTAAAGATGGTGCCAAGTAAAAAGGTAGGATGATTCAAAGGGAAAGATAAAATAATCAAACCAGCCCTTTCCAAGGGTTCCTCTAGATCCACAAACAGGTTTGTTTCCAGTATATACGTCCTCTGAAGGAACGGTTTTGTTGCTGCAGTAAATCAAGCCTCAGAGGCTAAGCAGTCCTCTGCCGACACAACACAGCTTTGCTGACAGTATTTTGGAAGAACAGATTTAAACTGACACTTTCGATACAACAACATTGTCCAAAACAACTGCAACAACTACAGGGCAGAATCTCTCAAATAAGAAACCTATTTGTTTTGTTAGGCATCCCACCAACTGATGAACTGATGCTACAAGGGAGGGGTTCTTCTTTAGTAGCAATGTTTATTACACTGCTTGTCAGTTCCAGACTGGACTTCCTTTGCACATCCTACATCTATAGCTTTCAACATTCATTAATAAACAGATCATTAAAATCTGTTCAGTGGAGGGGGCTGTGTTTTTACTGTCTGGTTGCAAATCAGCTTAAACTGATCTAAGTTCAGATCTCAGTGCTGTTCTCTCTGTGGTCCATAGTAAGTATTCTGGTCACCTCCCTTCAGGCAGCACTACGGCTTGTGCAACATGTTGAGTTAATTCAGGAACATGATCCATCTGAAAACTAATCTTCCCCTGCCCATCTTTGCAAAACCAACACCACTGCTCCCCATCCCTCCTCCCCCCAAACCCCCAAAACCACACACTGCAGCTTTCCAACCTTCTTGAACCAGGTCATTACACACCCAGAAAGCACTTGCATTTGATACAAGGCAGAGGGCAAGGCTGCATGGGCAGAACTGCAGCATCTCATGCTTGCAACATCCTTTTTATCTTTTCCACAAACTCCCTAAAATTATATTGTAGTTCTCTGTGAAAGGATAGATCATATACTAAAAGCCAGTCCTTTTCAAGAATGAGGCACAATCAGAAAAATCATCCCTTTCTTCCTTACAACATGAGTTCAGTTTCACACGTAGATTAAAAGTCCCTAAAAGTATATTGTGTATATTGTATATATCCTCTGTGAAAGGATAGATCATATACTAAAAGCCAGTCCTTTTCAAGAATGAGGCACAATCAGAAAAATCATCCCTTTCTTCCTTACAACATGAGTTTAGTTTCACACGTAGATTAAAAGAAACCACCTACAAGAACTACTGTGTTTTAGAAAGTGTGACAAAACCAGGCATTCTGTCACAGCCTGAACAGAGTCCAACCTGCTTTTAGGAACACTTCTACAAATACCTAGTAGAAAGGGGGAAGGGAGTAGCCATCTACTCCCCTTGCCTCTCCCTCATGAAAAAAAGCTCTCACATATAGAGGATGCATTCGGTGACAGACTGGGATACAGTCTGGCACTCGGTGGCAGCCAGCCTACCCAGGTAAACCATCCTGCTGGCAGACCACCCCTTCTGTATTGCATAAAACAGCACGAGCCATCAGCTGTCACAAAGCCAACACTGATTTTCTGGCAACTAGCACTACTCCAGAGGGTGACTGGCAGGCGGTACAAAGTGGAGCATGCACTCTTACCTACCCGACTTCCTGAGAAGACAGGCACATGCAGCTTCAGCAAAAACTCCCCGTAGCTGTCACCACCAGCTTCAGACCAATCATGGCACGGTGAAACCTAGAAGCAGAAAGACCATGGGTATGAACAGACTTTGAATGGGAGGTGAATGGGTGAAATCTTTTTCAAAAGGTAAATGGTAGTGTGGAAATTGTGCTTGTAAGAAGCCAGAAGCAACAGTGCAGACTTACAAAACCGTGAACATACTAAGCTTTTGTAGCTAAACTTATTTACCTCAGAGAGTCTGCATGAGAAGTTTCTCACTATAACAATCTCAACCTTTCTTTTATCACCCTCTCTCTGAACCAAGCTTTTTTCTTCCAGAACACACTCCACCAGGGATTTGGAGACCAAACAAACATTTGGTCACACCTGAAAGGAGACATCTAGCAGTACCATGGCCTGCTTTTTTCCTCACTATTCAACATAAGCCTATCACACATGTCAAACAAGGGAGAGCAGGAGTGAGTTTATTTAAGACATCAGATGCAGTCCTCTAAGAAGTCTCCAAGAGTAGCAAGAAAAAAAGTTTCAAAGCTGGTCCTTCCTATTTACCAGGCCCTGTAATAAAGTGTGTATTGTTTCAGCATTAGCCTTAAGATCTGACCTCTACCTATTGCTACAAAAGGCTTGCATCTGTAGGTGATAGGAGCCCTCTAAAATTAGACTGGGCAAACAGATGTAACCATGGAGATTTATGCTGCAGTCCCGAGAACTCCGCAGAGGCACGAGCTGGAGGTAGAAGCACAAACCGCCAATGAATTTTTGTCCTCCTCTACTCCCACCAAGCTCACATGTTACAGGAGATGTGCGGTGAATCCTATCAAAGAGACAGATTAAAGTCTAACTCTAAATAAGGAGACTGGAGTGGAAGACCTAGATCACTTCTCCAACCTTGTTTTCCCCAATCTAGTTCACTGCAAGGCTCCATGAAGCACTCATGCTGCCATGAGGCCGAAAAGGCCCAGGACAGGATAAGCAGACAAGGACGGCTGCTTTCAGCTGCAACGGCCGCGTCGGTGGCATATAAAACCATGGTACAGGCGCTATTTATTTCATTATAATGACCGCTGAAACTTGATACATTGATGAGCAGAAAAAATTTTAAGTCACCCATTGCTACTCTCCCAACGGTTACTTCTAGACAGTGCTGAATAAAGTTTGAATACTTGGTGGCCAGAACATTGGATTTGACCAAAACTCTTTAAGAAGTGCCAGACAGCATTATCAACAGAGATGAAGAAAGTAATTTTTGCTATCTTCCTTTAAGCAATTAATAATATAGCTTTCATGGTTGAGAATTTTTTACTGCAAGTTCAGTTTAGGCTTCTTTACAAAATAGTGTGTGAAATTAAGACCTTGGAAAAACAAGAAGCATCATCAAAAGAGCTGTAGTACAAAACAAAACAAAAAGCCGTTTCCAAGAGGCAGAGAGAACTAAACTCAACTTTAAAAACAACACAACATTCCAGGAAGAACTGCATTTTATCTTTATTACCAACAAACTGAGCCCGTCTCTTTCAAGTAGAATCACATTCTAATTTTGGAGTAGAAAAGTTCAATTATAACTCAGCCTAATGGAGCAAGTAAAATGTTTAAAACCTATCTGCCTGTGATTGCTACTGACATTTTGGCAGGTCATTTGAGCAGCAGGTAAATAAATAATGTCCCCAGGCAGTGGCCTTCTGGTCAAGAATAATTTTCCCGGTTTTATTTAGGGCAAAATTCTTCACCTATCCCAGCATTACTAAGATGCACCATAATTCTAACCCATAACTCTCCATTTTCTTTGGTGTTAAATTATAGACCTGCTGTGTAAAGACAATTTTTTTTTTGTAAAAGATTGCCTGTGAAGCTCAATTGTGATTGGGAAGGCCGCCTACACAGCAGAGCGAGTGAGAAAAAACACACTTGCAGAGCTGAAGAAACATTGGTGTAGGCGTACGTAAGGGAGGAGGGAAGAAAAAACATTGGTTCTACTGAAAATGGCTATTTTCTTACATCACCCTTGGAAGAACTAAAATGTGTTAGTCGAAGAGAATTCAAAGGTTTGCTACATTCCAGATGTCAATATGCAGTGCTACAAGCAAGATGAGGAATCCTTGCAGATTCTTTCCCCGGTTTCAGAATCTGCCACCTACCCAAGGAATGCTTTACTTCCACCACTTCTCTGCCACATCCTGCAAAAGCTGTTTTCACAGCACAGCAAGTCACCTGCAGAACAGCAGTTCAAAGCTTTAAGAAGCTTTATATAATTAATAACACCAGGAAGTATTGAAATTGTAGCCAAAGCCTTTTCAAAAAAAAAAGGAGAAACTCTAAGAATAACTCGCATCTATTCTCAGCAGAATCTAACAGTATTTGAAACTGCTGAAAAAATAACTACAAGAAGGTCAGATGTTTCTTCCTCATAGACAGTTTAAAAAACAATCTTCCCCCGAGCCTACACAGCCTTCAGTCCATTCATCTCCCAAGAAAAGCAGGCCTTTCAGGATGTCCCAACTAATTCAGATTTGCAAAAGAAAGAAGGAACAAGCATCAGTGGAAAACACCCTTCTCACTTGTCCTTAGGAAGGCACCACCAATACACCTTGTAATTTCTGAACAAAGCATTATACATAAAGTGTTCTTGTGCCATCATAAAGCTATGAAAATATTTAAGAGGTCTGTCTTTCTCTTCATAATAAAAACAAAAGGCTTTTGACATACATGTGTTGCTGATTATTACTTTAATTACTACCAGAGGAATGAAGACAGCCAGGGCAAGTTTCACCAATGAACTTCAAACATTAGATGATGCATTGCAGAGAAAAGAAGATGATGCTGCTCCCATGGCACCGGACACTAGCTTGCAACCTCTTTTGTGAACCACAGTCACAAGGAGACAGGATTTCAGCACCTAATTCCCTTGAGTGTTTGGGCTGGTATTTTCAAAGCCCTGTGCCTAGCAGATGACTGAATTCCTGCACCCACAGTACACAGCCTACAGAGCAGTACTGCTGGAAGGCCACCTCCAGCCAAAGCTTCCACAGGGCTCTAAGTTTCATCTCCACCCAAACATTTGCCATCACTGAAGATGCTGAATGCCAGAAACTGATAAATAACATTACTAACTCATTTTTTTATACATCTTTTTACTATATGATTGCTGAGCACTACTGGCTATCACTCATACACATCAAACACAGGTAAGACAGGGTTTTAAAAACCACCAAGCCAGCTGACTTGCACAAATCTGTATGTCAAGCAAAAGCAGCACACTTAGAAGTCACAGCTAAACTCCTAAAATTACTCTTAAAACACAAGACAGTCGCTCCTGTACCTCACTGAGGCACAAATTCTTCTGGGTCAGAAAGACAGGAAAGGATGAAGTATCAAAGGGAGGTACAAAACCCAGCAGCAGTAGAGCCTACAGAAAAAAGGAGTATCTACTGAAACAGTGTATATGAAATGGTGAAAAACACAGAAGCAAGAGAAGAAGTATGGCAATGTGGAAACAAGTACAAAAAAATAAAGTTGCATAAGTAGCATTAAGAATTTAAATCTAAGGGATTTAAAGGTGTATATATACTGCTACTGAACTTCTGAAGTATAGCCATCTTGACTTTCACCTTGATGAATAGTGAAATGCTATTTCTGACACATTAATAAAGCCTCTCTACATACTAATAACACATATAATTCCAATAAACCAAAAATGCATGAAAATACGATACAACAAATGAATCACATACATAGAATTTGCATCCTAATAAAGCATATCCTTTCATGCTCGGCTTGTCAAGCTAAAGAACATTTGGCCTCAAGAGTCACTGCCAGAATAAATCTCATCTCTTGTATTCTTCCATAAATTTCACTTTTAGCTAAAATGAAATTTTATTTCTTCTTAGTGAGAACAAAACAGCTCAGGATAGTTTGGAAGGCTGCCTCTTACCGTCAGGCTTTAAGATCTCATCAGACTAAGACTATTAAGAAAGAAAAAATCCTAGAAGAGCACAGAAGGCTGTCAGGGGATTCTTCGCTGCTGCTGACATCAAAATTCAGAGAGAATATTTACCTTTTGCTTTTCAGACACTAAGACCTTCAGGAATTTCTCAGAGATACGCTACTAACAAGGAAGAAAGCTGAACTAGTGAAACCTTTTTACCTTCTCTTACCTTTCTGTAAAACAGCAGTATAGAAAAAGAGATTTGAAATTTAATTATACTTCAATTTTTGAATCGAAGGGAGATTCAACTCAGGTGGGGGGAGTGCCTGGATTTTCTCACTTTGTGTGTTGTTTTTTCCCCGCTCATCACGGGTAAATTAGAAGTCTGATGCAGATTTTCAGCTTCATACAAATTCAAATACCTTTGACATGATAATTATATAGTATCAATCAAAATTAGTAACATTGCATTTAATTCATTAACTCCTTTGCTGCCCTGTCAATAGGAGTCAATTACTGTAATTCTTAATGTTTTTCTCAAAAGGCGCAATGGAACAAAATTTCATTTAATTTCATTTCACCTGAAAAGGCTTCTTCTAATGTTCACACAACATAATTTTAGTGGAGTAAGTCATAACCTTTCCTGATTATTCACAGTCACCATGGCTTACACACTTTCACACTGAGGACAGTTTTTCTAACCTATATGGCTGTAATAGCATATAAACGGCTTTATGTTTACCTTTAATGTAACTGCACATCCTACAAGTGAAACACCTGTACCAAGAAGACACTGCTGACTCCTCATCTATGAGCTAACGCTTTTGTCCAGTACTGAACTAACCAAACTGAAACATCAAGGAATTTATAGAGCACAACCATGAGAACGTGAACAAACTTTGGAGTTATTCCTGACAACAGTAAGCACTTTGAAGAATGTAAATACTTAAGTTTGAAATGGAGAAATCCAACAACAAATGCAAACAGGGTCTGCTTTCCCTTTGCTGCCCAATATTCCTTCTTTAAAAGTTAGTTTTTCTCTTCAGAAAAGTTGTCCTATTGCTTGTTTTTCAGTCTAGCTTTGTGTCACAGCTAAGCTATAGAAGGACAGGATTTTCCACTTTAGGAGGAGCTACCGCTGCCAAGTAAAGAACTAATAATCGGTCTATGGCAGACAATGCTGGAGGAGCAAGGTTAAAGGGCAAATTCAGCAAGGAATTTGCAAATTCACCATTTGAAAGCTCACTCCATTTCCATTTTGCTCCCCCCTCTTCTTTCATATGCAATTTCAATCCATTCAACTGCTGTTAAATGAAAAACTGAGCTGGTATCTCAACTGACGTCTGTATTTGGAATTTTAAAGCTGTTTGTCCATGAAAACAGAGGAAGCACCATAGAGAATATGCTAGTGTTAGGAAGCTTTCCACTGACAAGGGTTCAAAATGCTTTGTAGATAAGGTAAATATCATTAAACCAAATACAAAGAAAGGGAAATCAAGGCAAGAGAAAGAAAAGGGGTTGCTCAAGGTCATCCAGTAGCCAATTGGCAGTCAGAAATACTAGTCTTCCATCTTCTAGCACCCACAGCAAAGGACCATAATGATTTCTCCTTATATGAAGTCTTTCATCAGCACTTTGATGAACTGATAATACACATATAACGTAAGCAACAATATATTAGCTAGATAAATTGGATGCCCCAAACAAGAAGGCAGAGAACTGCCTAACAGCGAACAAACTAAAAGCCATGAGGCACTGCTACTGAACAGCATCCGTGCACACTGCTCAACCAGTGGGTTTCCATTGGCACGTACTAACATCTGTTAGCAAAGAAAATATGAAATCACATTTCCCCAACCTTTCACAACACACTGTCACATTGCATAAACTCCACTACTTTACTCTTTACCACAAAAGGTGTTTAAGCCAGGAATATTCAAATGCAGATTTTGGTTAACTGCATACATGCCGTGAGCACCACTTCCATCAGCCTCCAGCCCCCTGCACAGCACACCAGAAATGTACACCATACATCTGTTACAGAAGAAAGGTTCACAATAAGAGTTGTATAGCTGTATATGGCCCACAAAATTCATTAAAAGAGGCATTAACTACATCAATAGTTTCAAAATATCCAAAAGAATATGAAAAATTCCACTTTGCAGAATTTATTCAGTCTTCAAAAGCTTTGAATCCGTGTCAAACTGAAAATCCTAGTAATCTCTAAGAAGTTTCACACTCCATAAATCATATCTTCTATCCCTAATTCAAAATTCAACTATAATAAAACGACAATTCTTTACCTAGGAAATTTTTTGCATATGTAACCAAACTTCTGCTTTCCTACATTCATCCACGCTGCCTGTCAGATAAAGCAGAACTCATTATTTCTATCTATTCAAGATATTCTGTCCTTCCGCACCCAAGATTTCCATTTTCAGTGGAGAAGCCCCTTTTACACTTCCATTTCGTGGGAAACGATAATCCGCTATTCCATAAAACACAAGCACCTTATGTTTCCATCCCCATTAGACTCGATTGGCAGACTTGGTAATTTCCATTAGAGTGGGGGCTCCTCTGCCCATTCAAGGACCTTCATGCTCTTTGCCAGGTTAAGATCAAGTTTAAAAGGGTTCTTTGCCTGTTTTCCCAGGAAAATGACAAACAATTTTGTACTCTTCTCAGTAGATAGCTCATTTATCCGCATTTCAAGATATACTGTTCTATAAACAATAGTTCACAGTTATCCTCTTGGTTATGCAACTCCTCAGGAAACCAAAAAAGCATTTTTCTGTCTGCTTAGATGGCATCAGTATTAGTACAGCTTACATGAAAAAGTTTTGTAAAGAATTTATTGAAAACAGGCACAGTCTAGCAATTTGACCACATGTCTAAGAGTTCTGCATAATTTAAACAAGCAGTTTTACTTGTCTGTTCTGCAATTTTCCCATTAATGAAAATGCTATTTACTTCACAGGGGTCAGAATGATTAATTTCCATGAGGAGCTTGAATCTAAAACAGAGGCTAATTTGATAGATCTCTGAGGAAAGAGGGTGAAGGAAAAACAAATTAGATTTTATATTCATTTTCAAATGAGAAAATATTTGAGTTGCAGAAGAACCAGCTACTTTTGCATTTCCAAGAATATTAGCAAATTACACACAATAAAGAAAATTCCATGCTAGTATAATTTCTCTCAAACTACATGCCCAGCCATGAACAGCAGCAGACTCTTCAACACCAGAGTTTTATCTGAACAGACAAGTTTTGGAATCTGCCTTGATTCTTGTCCATTCCAAAGTTTCTGCAGTTTCACTAATAAAATAAGATGTAACATTTTGAGAACGTGCTCATTTATCCGTGGGAAGAAAGGGAAGAGAGTTACAGAACACTCTGAACATATTACTTTTAATAAACCCAAACCAAAAAAGAAATGTAAGAACGTACCTCATGAATCCAGGGACTATTAATATAGCTAACTATTAAGAATTCATGAAAGTCTATTCCTAGCTTCAACTGCTCAACACAAGGCCAGAAAAACTAACCAGTCCACATCAGTGTACTACATAATTATTCAAACACTCTTCTTAAAGTGGTCTCACTATTACAGAACCATTTGTGCCCAGGCTGACCAGGTATAGCTGAGAATCTGATCCACACTTTTTCTTCTTTTGTTAAGAATAAAGTGATTTTGAATGTATGTCTGTCTGCACAAGATTCTCTTATTTGTCAGTAAATATGCAGAGCATGAATTCACAAATACATACATTTCCTGCTTTTTTTAGTACAAGCAGCACCAAGGAATTAGGCTATTTCAGGTAGATTAGGTATTTTGAATTAGTTTCTGGAATAGGTTTGATATAGACTCAAGAAAAACTGGCTTTGTCAAAGCAAGTATCTGACACATTGACGGACAGCATGTCATATGATACATACCACCTGTGACAGAGCCCCCAACACTGGATGCATCATTAAAAGTACGATGGCCAGAAAGTAAATGAGTAATTACAAGATACAAAATTGAACTGAAATTAGGGGATGGATATAGAGGGGAGACAAGGGATTTTTTTTTGCCATGGGAGGGGGGGTGGGCACTAAAATAGCATTTTGTTTACCTACAAGCACTTTAAAACATTTTGTAATTAACACCCATGGATCCAGAGAAAAATCCACTGTTGAACAACTTCACAATTTAATAGGAATACAAAAAAAAAAAAAGACACCCTTGTTTCTAAAGAAACTGCAATTCTAGGAAAGAAACTAAAATAAGAAAGTTTTTCATATGGGAAATTAGATTATGTAGAAAGAAAATGGCAAGGTTATCCATTCTTAATGAAGTACAAGAATATTTCCATGTTGCCACAAATTGGGATTCTACACTTCAGTAAGTATTCATTAGTGTTGGGGAAAAACATATCCTAGAAGTACAAGAGCAGAAAAAAGTGACTTAATAGAATGCTGTAGCACAAAGGCGATAATGTAGGTTTTGCTATGGTTTTTGTTTGTTTAGATGCAGAAAACAGAGTTTACTCTTACTTTACAAAAAGATACTCTTTACAGAAAGGTTCATGAATGGTAGTAACTGTGATCCTGCAGCACCCGGCCAGTATAATCAAACAGCAGTTACAGCAGCTGCAGAAGCTACAGACATTACAGAACTTAAAACTAAAAGGGTGTGTGGGGGGCATAACACTGACAATTAGAGAGGCCAGTAAATAAGGGTTGGGGTCGTTGGGGTCCCGTCCCCTCCCCAGCCACCGAACCTCGGTGGCAGAGGCACGACACCTCTGCCAGCAGCAGCGCTCCTCCAGAAGGCAGCCACACTGCCTTGGCAGCTCATCTCCACCACAGCAGAAGCACCCCCCTGACCCACCACCCAAAGGCACCCACCAGCAAATATGCCCTGTATGCCAGAGATTTCCGTTAAAGAGGAGAAAAATCTCTCATCTTATGCCAGGTTAAAAAAATTCAAATATAAAAGGAGAATTAGTAACAGAAGCACAAAACCTGTACCCATACTAACGAACACTGTTTCTTCAGCAATTTCACAATCCAAATAGCATCCGGTGCTCTAGTCCATTGGAGTCATTGTCCATCAGTCAAGAATACGCAGGAACAAATCAATTCTTCATCCACTTTCCTGTATCCTTTAGGGCAGAACATGACTACTCTTCTAAATAAAAGCCTTGATAAAAGCCTGTTCCAGTGACTCATTCAAATAAACATGCCAGGAAAGGTTTACATTCCACCAGTTGAATGTAAAAATAAAAAGTGACTATAAATCTTGAGGGGAAAAAATTAACACACCATTCTTTAGAGTTTTTCATAAAAATGTTTGTCCTTTCATATCAGACAATCAAATGTTGCACAGCTCAGCGAGCTATACTAACAGAAGAGCTAGAAATCAGCACTATTAGGTAGAAGTTATTGACTCCACATGACATGGTCATTCCTTTGACTACGTAGATATAGGTACAAGTCTTTAAAAAAAAAAAGGTTATTCTCTTACATTAAATAAGAACAAGCTCGGTGACAAGTAATCATTCTGAGATACTGTCCACATTATTGCTATCTAAAAAAGCTTGTCTGCATGCCTGCAGTGAAACCCAGCAAGCCCTATTGAAAATTTTTCAATTTCAATATTAGCTTCAAAATGCTCTGTCCTGAGAACACACAAAGCAAGCTTCAAACTGTTTCACAAATAGGAAAATACTTCACTGGAAAGACCATCTCAGTTGTATTGTGGCCATTTGAATTAACCAACAGCAGATCGATCCCCCCATATATTGAGATCCATTTTGAAAATCTATAGGATTATTACATGATCCTTAACCTCCACTGACAGTGTCCACGAAGAGCCTAAGGCAGGCCTTAAATAATTTTACCCAATCCTAACAACACTGCAGCACCAATACTGCAAACGCACGATGGTTAGCTTCTGACGGGATTAGGAAAAGCATGGGAAAGAAAACATTAGTAATCCATCACAAGGAATTCTAACAATCTAGAGCAAGGACATGGGGCACAAGCACAACTTTAATAAATCCTGCTTATAAAAAACCCAGACATACCGTGACAGCTGATTTCAGAAACATCCTATTAAGGCCATGCAGGGCCAGTCGAACCCATTACAAAGCATGTGCGTGCTCATGGTGGGGGAGAGCTCTCTTCCCCTCCTTCTTTGGAAGCATTGGCTTCCAGCAGGATCAACCCTTCACTTCAGCCCATGCTGAGGCTGCACACATCTCTAGGTGGAAGGTGTAAGGAAGGAGCAGCCAAATGGGAGCAGGGGGAGGACAGAAGCAAGATGTCCTTGGGGCTGCACAGGCTCATGCCACCTCCAATACCCTGACCTTCCAAGAAAGGAAATTCTTAATTTTGCTAAGAAAATACAGAACCCATCCAAAACTGCTACCACAGCAATTGCCAAGGGAAAGGGCTGAGCTCTGAGACACATCAACAAAAGATCTAATCCCATTTGCCTTTATTAGTTACCCCAGACAACTATTCATCCATTTTGAGAAAAAACACACCTGAATTTTAGCCAAAATACTAATTTTACCAGGTACAAGCAAGCTTAAAATCTGTCAATACGCTCTCAAGTTAGGTATGGATATAGTTTGACTCTTACTCCAAGAGATTCAGCAGAAGCATTTGAAAAACACGCTGCAGATCTCGTTACCAGACACGGCACAGTTTCCTTTTTTAGCATGACTGATGTAAGGGGAATTGAAGATGAGCTCCCACAGTCCTGATGTCCCATAGATGGGAGACAATCAAATCAGCCCAGACTGGTGCACTCTGTTAATGGATCTTCTCCTGAACTGTGGCAAGTAATCTCGTTATTACTATGTAAAACTTCTCTGCTGAACTAGTTTTTATAAAGGTCACAAATGGTTATCTAGCAATTATGTACAAGAATAACTTGCCACCCAGTTTCAAATATTTGGAAAATATAGTATTATCAGCACATTGAATGAAAAGGTATTTGAAATTGAGAATAAAAAAGACCCACCGTCCCATATATCACCTCTGTATTTGGGTACGGAATAGTTAGCAGTTGTAGTTTTGAGTCGGTATACAGAAAGGTCTTTTCTTGACAAGGGAATGTTTCCAAATCTGAAGACACATATTTTTATGCTGTATCAGAGGGTACCACAGATTTTGTAAGGTCATGACCTAAAAGGACTTCCCCGTCACCAGCGTCTCAACCACCACAGCGTTAAGAAAACGGCGCTCCGCTGCACAGGGAAGAGACCACACGCAAACCCACACTCGGCGCAGGACTGCGATCGTCATGCTCGCACAGCACTTCAGAGACGCACGGATTTTTAACACATTTTTAGGAATTCTACAAACATTATCTCCAGATAGATCAGTTGCACACTGCTTACCCAAAATAGCTGGTAGGATACCCTAGGAAAGCTGTCAATAACAACACCAAGTTTACTTGAGAAGAGAAGGGACTCCCATCACGCTCCTCGCTCAGTTCTTTCCTTACATTGCAACAGGGTCCCAATATACAGTCTCCAGCTGTTTTCAAATACAAAAACACCTTGATCATAAGTATTCCTCACATCTCCCTGCTGTTCTGAAATATTTTGGTATCAGTGAAGCACAGGTAATATCCTCAACATCTAGACTCAACACACAAAAATCTCTCCTATCACAAACCTCACCCAAAACACCCAACTGTTTACCTGGGTGCACTTCTCCAGAGGAAAGTGTTTGCTTGTACCCAAAAGAATCCTCCTTGTGATCCCTGCACCAGGCAGCAGGCTGCAAACATGCCTTCGTTGAGGACAGGACAAAAATACCAATACAGCGCAAGGCTCCGAAGGACAACTGCCTTCTCCAAACCGTGCCACCAGGATAGCGTGTGCTCACAGATGTGCTGCTTTGCTGCTCTTCTTACTCAAGCACGTCACTTAGCTTTGTGTTATACAAGTTACAGAAAATAAACATGTTGTCAATCAAATCTTAACTGTGCATGGTAATTAGAGGAAAACTATTAGAGCCCATACAAAAGCACTGTTTCAGGAAAAAGAAACGGCCATAATTTGCACACATCAGAGGTAAATAAAGAATGTCAGCATTACTAAAACAAAATAACCCTTCAAAATAAAGGTAACAAAAAAAACCCCCCACCCTTCAGATGAGTGATGTCACCACTCAACACCAGTCCCAGAACCCTTGCTCCTTATGGCGGGCAACAAGAAGCACCACCAGAGACACCTGTGAGGCCTTGGGGTGACCTTACCCCTCAAAGCAAAACCAAGGTAAATTCTGTTCCAAGTCAGTTCACTCCAAGGAAAAAAAAAAATGCTTAGTGTAATGGAAGACCAATTTGGCTGCATAGTAATGAACACAAAATAAATCTAGCTACTGAGAGAATATTATAAGAATGCTCCTCTTCAAAACTGCCCACCAGCACGTATGTGCTGTGTTTAAAATTAATTTTCCACCAATTCAAATTCTGATTCGCATTCATTAATTTGCCAACAATTGTGCCTACATCTGGAAAGGGATGAAATGGGAGGACGGCAAGATGCCAAACCCCTTACGTGAAGAATTTATTAGCCAAAGCCTACTCTCTTTCTTTAGAATTTTTTGTGGACTTCTACAAGTTTATAAATATGTCCTTATGTTTGAGAAATACAACCTAAGGCTTTCAAGCAAGTTTACCTTTAGCTACAGTTGCAAGTATTTTCTTAAACATACTTATATTCACAGCACAAATACCACACTGCAGGACTCGCAAGAGGATTATTTTTGCTGCTGTATTTTTCTTAAGTTGATTTCATAAACTGTCTGTTTCTCAGTAAAACACATACATAGTATCTGCCTTAAAACAAGCTCGCAAGTAAAAGGTCCTACCTTCCTCCTCCTTCCTTTCAGGCCTTAGCTGGCAGATGGTCAAGAGGATGTTTATAGTAACAGAGGATGTTTATCAACCAACCTGCATAGGTTAAAGGGGCTGGTGCCTTAATAAAAACATCTGACAATGCCTTTTAGCAATCAGAGTACAAAACGTGTAATGCATTCAAATAATTCTATTGGAAAAATACTTGGAAAATACTGCTCCTGCACTCACATCTGCAAAGCTGCCTTCTTGCATCCATCTAGGTCTAAATACTCAAAGTACAACCTCCACTCAACCTCTGTCATATTTAATTCAAGAGTAAGTCTCAACAGCACTCTTGAAGTTAACAGTCCCCAATGACTCTGCAGGTTTGAGAGTGAGATACTTAAAAATTCCTGGTCATCTTCAGATTGCAATTTTGATTAAACAACCTGTTTTGTTTTGGTTTGTTTGTTTTTTTTTTTTTTAAGGTGGAAAGTGAAAGTTTAGTAAAGTTATTAACCAGGTCACAGTCAGACTTGCATAAACTTTACTATGCTAATCACAGAAAAACAAAAGCTATCCTACCACACTGGATTTCCATGGGTTTCAGAAGACATTGTTCAACCTTACAGGCCAGGACTAATCCATATTCTATGTATAACTTCCTTAATGGAGTCTTCAAGCATTTCTCCTTACTGTACTTTTGTGAAATAAGAATGATGTCATTTCAGAGACACATAACAGAGGTAGGCAAGCTGAGTGTCAGAGGGTCTCTTGTTGGGCACACTCGGGCCCCTCAGGGACCCCCAAGGCAGCCAACTCACAGTCTAGTACCACACACTTCCATACATGCAAGTCAATTGTCACTGCTATGGAATCGTACTCCATTGTGTGCAGGATTTCAGCTAGTCCTCAATTACTCACTACTGGAAAGGAACCATCTTAAAAAAAAAAAAACAAACCACCACACACTAAGACCTGACTCCCCGAAAGGATGTATCTGCCTGGAAAAAAGCACTTGGACACATACATCCAAGTGGCACACAAAATCCTAGTTTTGCCCTTCGGGGGTAAACTGTTAGAGGGCAATGCCACGCTCATGTTAGCCTGGAGCAAGCAGGAGCTGGAAAGGGCAGGAATCTTGGCTTTTCCCATTCTCTGCCATCACCAACCAGCAGCTGGTGACATGGTGAACCAGATCAAGAGAGCCAACTCAGCTGGACGCTGAAATGCCTTCTTTGGCAGTTTGGCTATAACCAAAAAAGCAGCTTTCAGTCAGCTTTGCTGAATGGCTACCAAAATGCCCATGCTAGCAAGAAGCTACATGGGAAAGTGCAGGGGAGTATAAGACCACAGTTTTCGGCAGTAACTGAGTCAATTCAGGCTGGATTAAAATTGCCCAGGGAGCTACAATATTAATCATCTACATTTCCACAAGTCGTTTTCCCAAGCCTCTGTTCCTGTTGAGATTTATTATCTTATGCCCAACAACACCTAAAATAGGAAATCAGATCTGGGTTTTCAACCAAGTTCTCTTCCATCACACCACCAGGTACACCAGGGCCTAATCCAGCACATCCAACACATGGCCATTAAACCAGAGCCTAGTAAAAGTACATCTCACACAGATCAAGATGACTATGATCCGCACAAAACAATTAATACAGACTCTGCTAGTCAAAACCTCAGTAGGTGGGTGGTAGTACCAGTTATAAAGGGTAAGTAAACATTTCTCAGAATTGACATGGTGCAACTGATTGGTTTTTTTACATGTACTTTTTTTCCTTTAAATCAGTAGATCCAAGTCCTGTAATATACGAACTTAGTATGCATTGAGATGACCATGCACAAAGTGACTGCTCACAAAACTGTCTACTATAGTCTTTCACCTTTAAAAGATGTTAAACTATATTTTAGCTCCTAAAAACACCCCCCAATATTAATTTATAAAATATTTTTACATTTTTGTATTTATACTTCTAAAAATAATCTTCTAAACGTAATATACTTCTAAAAGAAAAATACCACATAGAGAAAGCCATGAAATAACGATATAAGCGACATATGTTCAGCAACTTTCAAACTGGATTATAAGCATAATTGTCACACATATATGGCATACTAACTGTAAATATTAAATATATTTTGCTCTGGGGAACAAATCCATGTTTTTAAAACAAGGGAAATTAAAGTCATATTAAGAATGTTTAATTGTCTGTGGTCTAGCTAGGGTAACTAGCATACTTCTCACTGGGTATCATTCTTACTGTTTGAAATACCAGTAATTTCCCTGTAGACCAAAGCAGATCTTATCAAGTGACTACTATGCCTTGAAGAGGCCATAAATTAATAATGGTATGCAGTGACTTGATACTGTATGAGGAGGGGGACAGTGGAAAAGGAATACTCATGACGTCAGTGAATTGCAATTCACTTCTGAACAGTTTAATATGCCATCAGCAGTTTCACCAGCAATAGACAGAAGAAACAGGTAAATGACTTACAGGCTCCTGTGTGAAAATATACAGCTCAAAGTTTCCAAGCAAGTCACATCATGTCAATGCCCTAGTATCTAGAAGTCATCATTAGCTCTGAGGTTAGTGACAGCAAGTTACATCTCTAAAAGAGTGGCCTGGCTTTACAAAGGGAAGGAGACTAATCTGTTAATTTTAAGCCTTCTAGCATAAAGAATTGAAAGCATAGCTGCTGCAGTAACAAAGATACAGAAGGTCACCTAAGCAGCACATATACTTTATCAGGGACCCAGAAATCTGAAATACATACACATGCAGACACCTGTACAGCTCTATACTCATTTGTGCTCTAAAGAGAACAACAGATGGAGAAAGATAAAATCGGGTATGCAGAAAATGAAAAAAAATTACAAAAAAGCAATGTTTTCATATTTCAAAGTTATAGCAATACAGGATTCAGTTTAAAAAGCATTTGAAAACATCCTATAAGTACACTCAATAGAGGGCTCACATCAGCAAGAACTATTACTTATACTTGAGAAGTGACATGTATTGGAAGGAACTTGACCATCACGTGTACCAAAAGAGCATATGATAAATTTAGTTTAGTGAACTATTGGTGCTTCAGAAGAACAAAAGATAACAGGACACCACAAACAATATGCAAGTGAAGAAAATGCTGTATTTCTCAATTAGATGGAGTCACAGGGAAAGACCTGGACATGTAGCTTACAGGGAAAAGAATGTCCCAAAGAATAAGTTATCATGTAAGCAAGCTAACAGGTCTCCTTCAGACCTCTACATTATCTTACTCCAATGTTGGGTGCTCACCGCATCTTTCTGCAGCGGATCTGGCCAGAACAGAGGACTGGATTCCAGGAAACAGGCCGGGATCGTACATCATTCAGATAGAAGAGCCACTTTGGGGCATATTAACACAAGAGCTACCTTAAAGAAGTGAGCTATGTAGAAACAGGGCATTAAAGACACTAAAAAAATCTCACCATTCTGATAGAAGTTACAGATCAAGAGTGATCAAGAAAAAAAGGTTTCTTTTAGGTGCAGAGACTATGGCATACATAAAACAAATTGACCCTCAAATTTTTAACTTTTCCCTATTTTGTTGCTTATACTTTTAATACCTTTTTCCAAATGTTTCATATCCAGTGCTGGATGATGAACAGCACTCGCTTTGTTCTGTTTTTAAGGGCAACAAGTGCTGGGAGTAAGCCTTAAGGACAGCAGGAGATACCTGATGAACTCTGTAAACTCAAATGCAAACCTTGCCAGAGATCCACGTACGATCTTCTGGCTACATGCTCTGGGCAAGAAGAATGTTTGGCCTTCACGGCTAGACAGAAGCTGCAGCTCAGCTGCGGTCTCAGTTCCTGCTGGAGGTGAAGCATTCAATAAATCTTGCAGGAACAGCAGTATCCAGTTTCACCGTTCTGGAACAACGGTGTTTCTTTCAGATACCTTCTGCTTACTTCTGGAAGTCCACATATAAATCCATTCATGCACAAGACACTGACAAGTCAGTCCAGAACTGGTGGATATTTGCATTTCAGATGCCCCAGACATTTTATCCACAGCTCTCATTTGCACCCTCCTGCATTCCACAAGGCCATTGCTGCCCGAGTCATTTATAGTAACCAAGCTATTCTCACCACCTTTCAAACTATGGGCTGGTCAACTATCAGTTCACCACTGACAAAAATCACATCCAAAAACACCATTTATAAATAAAGGGACTTTTTCCCCCCCCAATTTTTTTCCATATAACCAAATCTACATTACATTGCCTTAAACCCATACTCATTTCTAGTTTTACCAGATTTCCTAAAAATGTAAGTAAAATGCGCACTGCCACCTTCCTTTTCACCTACAGAAAAAAACAGAAATATTCAATGAATGACTCATTTTTGGAGGCAATTGCAGGACATTGCTGCAGCTCATTTATATTGACTCCTTTTCCTTTTGGGGACGTGAAAGAAGGGAAGTAATTATTTGAATTTTCAAGCAATCCAATCAGTTTTACTCCGATATGTACATTAATACAGACATTAGTGTCACAGTAAGGAAAAAGGCTAAGTATCAACAAAAAGTTAAATCACACAAGAGTATTTTAGCACCAGGCTGATTGTGTCATTCTAACCTTTAATCAGAAATCTAAAAGATACATCAATTCAAAATGCAGCCTTTTGACATGCGGATAAAGCAGAGGTTATATTCCTAATCCCAAACTCCAAACAAAAAGGCATTACAGTAGTCAGCAATCCTGGTCTTTTCTCCCATGAGCTAAGCAGAAAAATCCTAGAACTGAAACAAAATACTAAAATCACAGCAGCAAATGCTGGATTTGGTGGACTTTGCAAGCATCATAGCTTGATGTCACACCTCAAGAGACTGCAGGAACTGAACATATAAGGTATGAATACATTAAAGCCTGTATAGTTGAACCAAGAAAGCAAACAAAAGCATTGTTTCTAAATGCAGAGATAATTGGGGAACTCCAGTAGACAACGGTAGTTAAAAAGGCAACTTTACATACACTTGACTCAACATCACTAGTATGTCATGTTACCAGGCATGCCACCCTGCCTGGCTTTACACATGTGCAGCATGGCAAAGGTTGTGTTTGCCAAAATTACTTCTAGTTGCATGACACAGATACCAGTGCCTCTGAAGCTTTATGCCTACCGCATGATGATCTTGCCATTACCAACCAAGCCACTGCTGGGAATAATGCATTGTAAGCCAAGCAGGAATTTGGAAACACTTAAACTTACACATATAACAGAGGAAAGAGACAAGTGCAAAGAAACAACTCTGCAAACCAAGCTCAAGGTAAAAATCCTGTCCAGTCTCAAGGGGAATGCTAGAGTTGAGAGGAAGTATTTGTACACTGCAATATTTCTATAAATACCTTTTGAACAAAGTGCCTGATCTTTCTTTCCCT